>NC_142935.1:12604280-12609280 GCF_046866305.1 Octopus bimaculoides | reverse complement strand
TTCAAGAGTGTATTTTTGTCGATAGAACAATTTAACCAGATCCTAAGCCACCCTCATCCAGTTAATGTAGCAGTCACGGAGGAATTGTTTGTGAAGCGCTCTTCCTCTTCATCTACCATTTTGGGAACCACTAGTGAATGCTAAAGCCTGAGCTTCCACCGAAAGATCAAAAACAAGAAATTTCCTTGATCGGGCGTCATTCCAATAGAGATTTTCAAAGGGGATCGTTACAGCTGTAAAGAAGCGCTTCATCGCTACATCACATAAGCGTAGAACTAAGAGTATATACATCAAAATTATAAGGATGCTCTCTATCACCATCACCGTTTATAGAAACAACGGAGATAGATGTATAGCACTTTTGTCCATTCTGGGTGGGTGCTATTCAAAGCAATGCTCAGAACGTCGATAATAGCCAACGTTGCATCAAAGTCATAACGTGACATCCTTTGAAACGAGGATCAGTGGATATAACCTTCATTATAAAATAGTTATTTGGGAAATGCAGAGAAGAAAATATTCGTTCATTGTATTTGTGGATCGTTCATTGAATTTGTGGATCTGTCAAAAGTTGTTAACATTAAATGGGAAACGTTGTAAGAAAAAAAAAAATCCGGTTTTCTTTTCATTAGGAAGTTTTGTTCTTCACTTCAATATTTGAATCTCCGAAGCCTGTTTTGCATAAACATGGTAAAAAATAGTCTAAAAATAAGTCAGGTAAGATTATATAGTTCCTCCTGCATTGGTTTCTTGTACCATGCAACACATTCTGGTTTCTACTCCTGCTTGCAACTTTATCTTCTCTCATGCTACATGCCCCACGAGATTCTGCTAATTATTATACATATACACTAGGGGGCCTATCGAAATACATTCAATACTCATTCTATAATTACACATCGTAAGTGCACATACAATTATACATAATATAGTAGTTGTTATATTTCGAGACGGTCATTTTTGTTTTTTGCTAAATAAACACACGGACTACATATTTGTTCATCACATGAGATTTATAATTGCTCTTATTTTATGTCCTTTGTCAGGAAATCTTTCGTCACACATCCTCTGACCTCTTCAGCGACTCTCTATCCCAGAGGTCGCCTGTTCTGTTTCTCCATTCTGTGTTTCTTTATCTGCGCGAGTATTTGCGTCTGAATCAGAAAAGGGAAGATTAAGAGGAATGGTAATAACAGAAGGACTTGCGGCCTCTACAGCGTTTTAATGTCAATTTGAAAAGGAAGGAATATATCTAAAAATAAACATACAACTTAACCTCGCAGTCAAGTTTATGCTTGTACAGCTTTTATTCTACCATATGTTGTGCAATATATTACCGTTACTGAGGCGGCAAGCTGGCAGAAACGTTAGCACACCGGGCGAAATGCTTATCGGCATTTCGTCTGTCTCTACGTTCTGAGTTCAAATTCTGCCGAGGTCGACTTTGCCTTTTATCCTTCCGATGTCGATCAATTAAGTACCAGTTACGTACTAGAGTCGATCTAATCGACTGGGCCTCTCCCCTGAAATTTCGGGCCTTGTGCCTAGAGTAGAAAAGAATATATGGTAGGATTTTATGGTGGCGAGCTGGCAGAAACGTCAGCACGCAGGTCGAAATGCTTAACGGTATTTCGTTTACCGTTACGTTCTGAGTTCAAATTCCACCTAGGTCGACTTTGCCTTTCATCCTTTCGATAAATTAAATGCCAGTTGCGCACTGGGTAAATCTAATCGAATTGCCCCCTCCCTAGTCGATTAGCCTTGTGTCTAGAGTAGAAAACGATATATTAGAATTACCTCTTGTTTCTAACTGTCACAAAAACATTATGTACATGACAGTCTCTCATATACTCGCCATGCATTTACACCAAGGTATAGTTGCAATATACTACAGCACTTCATTATCATACGAAGCTAGATAGAATAATATTTCCAGACAATACACCAATATCATATCGATATCTGTACACAATAGACGACTAATTATAAAAGCAATATTCATATCATGACACAGAGGTAATGATAACGCAACAGACAAACTGGATGAGTAATTGACGTAGTTTAACTCTGTCAATTCGTGCCAGTAAATTCTGCATAAATACAAATCACTGCAAAAGTGACATTACAAGAAACTACTACTTTATAGCCTGAAAATGCGCTTCAGACAACGAGGAAACTTTGATACAAATACTGAAAGTGTTTGATACGCAAATAACGAAAAATACGAATAAAATGGATTGAAATGGAACATACTGTAGACTTTAGTACATTATGCTAAAAAGAAAATTGTCCCCTATTTGTATATATATATATAATATATATATATATATATATATATATATATATATATATATATATATATATATATATATATATATATATATATATATATATATATATATATATATATATATATATATATATATATATATATATATATATATATATATATATATATATATATATATATATATATATATATATATATATATATATATATATATATATATATATATATATATATATATATATATATATATACGATTTTTTCGACGGAATCTCCTGTGAGATAACATGAGATTCATTGACGCCAATGTAGACTTCATTTGATTAAGGTATCCTTGGCTCGACGAGTAGCTAGCAGATTACCCCACGTTTGGGTATTTACTACATCCGAATTTCTGCTACTTATGAAACATATGTAGCCAGGATTTTATCTACTCCATTCCATTATTTTGTATTTTTATCCGCATACACACCCACCCCTGCTGCTAAGCGTGGACTATAAAATAACCTTTTTCAGATCAACGAACGTCGACATGGAAAAATATCTACAAACTTTTACATCAATAAACCTCTCTTTTTATACCTTCAGCAGATTGCTCGGAGCTTTTTATCTACCTACATCTTGATCCATGTATCTTACCTTTACATGTATCTTGCATGTATCTTACCTTTATATATATATATATATATATATATATATATATATATATATATATATATATATATATATATATACGTATGTATTTATATATGTATACGTATGTATTTATACAGGGGATGTAGAAAAGGTCTTTGCTTTAAGAGTGTCGCGAAAGGTCTCGTTGGAAGCTCTACATTCCGAGTTCTTTTACAGTGCTTAGAATAATTGAAGGACCACACTGCAATAAGTTTGTTAGTCTGAGACTGGAATATTTTGAAGGAAATCATAATTAACTAATCATCCTGTATTTTTTTAACCCAAAACCAAGAACTTTTCAGCATTCCCTCGTAAGTATAATCCTACCTCCAATCAATATTATTTTGTATAAGCAGAATTGGTCGGGAAATAAGCTGACGGTGTGTGTAGTTTTACACCAAACTATATTTCTGACACCTTGTGTATACCATAATATTCATTGCGTTATTATTCAGTCTATTGTTTGGAAGTCAGTAACTCGTTTTGGACAAAAAGTTAAAATTCGGTTTAAACATGTCAAGACAAATTACTATACTTTTGTTTTGTGAAGATGATTAGTAGCATTCAATGTAAGCGATAAAAACCGCTAAAGTGTAGCGAGACCGGCGGACATTTTATTTGGTCGATGGAAAAGTCATGAACGTTGGCCAAGAATGGTTTCTGCCGTCCAATTTCTTACTGAAACATTGAATTTTTTGAAAGAATATACTCATTCAAGTTTATGTAAAATAAACTGTTCGTAAAATTCACTTTCTTTGTTCTCTCTCTTTCGCTCCTGTTTTGTTTTTTTCTTTCTTGCTTAAATTCTTGGTTTTATTTTTTCTCTCCCACCAAACATATGTGTGTATGTATATGTGCATGTGTTTGTTTCTGTGGGTGTACATGTGTATGATTCCATATAATATATACATTTACAAAATTCACATACATAATATTCTATACCAGCATATTTCTTTTTCAAAACTTACCTTGTATGTAAGCATGTACTTATGTATATACGTATGTATGTATGCATGTATATATATATATATATATATATATATATATATATATATATATATATATATATATATATATATATATATATATATATATATATATATATATATGTATGTATATATATATATATATATATATATATATATATATATATATATATATATATATATATATATATATATATATATATATATATATATATATATATATATATATATATATCTGTATATATGTATGTATGTATATACGTATGTATCTTTCTATCTATCTATATAAGCGGAGAGAAGGAAAGAAAAATAGAAATTAGAAATAGAAAGATAGATGCAGAGAGAAAGACTGAAGGATAACTGCATGAAAGTTATTATTCAAACGATCATGTGATCATTTAATATGAGTTTCCATGAAAGTTTTATATAAAATTATAAAACATAAAAAAGTAAAATAAAGCAGAAAAAATGAAACGTAATAAGGAATATAAACATACATGTACATAGACACATGTATATAAAGTAGAGGCATACTTATATATATATATATCTATATATGTATATGCATAAAATATGTATGTGTATATGTATGTATATGTATATATATATAGTCATAAAGATGAAATGTAAACATCAAAAGATTTTTTCCTTCCTTCTGTAATCTCATTTAATTTTCAACATGACTGATTTTGAAAACTTATACAAAAGCGCACTTCTGTTTATATATAACGAAATATATTCGCTATGTACGCATTTGTACATATACGTTACAAAATATATGTGTTTTATATATTTATGTGTATTACAAATATAAGCAGTTACGTTTTTGTGAACATCAGTAGCTCGCTTTCTGCCACCCTCTCTCTCGTTGTCTGTTGATTTCACTCTTCCTCTCACTCTCTTATTATATATATGTAATATATGCATACGTGTATATACATATACATACACAGTCATCTATTGTATTCATTTAACTATCCATCCAACCCTCACTCCATTCAATACACGCACGTATATACATAAATAAACTTTCATATACCTATATACATACG
>NC_142935.1:12564280-12599280 GCF_046866305.1 Octopus bimaculoides | reverse complement strand
GTAAGATGAGTTGTTTGTCGTTAAAATGTCTACGAGAACCAAGTATCTCGATCAATGTGGAATAATTTATTCTGTAAAGTTTTACAACGAAATATCAGCAGAAGAATTAAAATACACACACACATATATATATATATCTTAATGCGCAATATAATACTTTATACTATCCGTCTCTTGTTTTCCTATTCCTATGTATATGGCGCATGTATTTTACTCTATAAATCGTACCAGTTATAGATTTGGAATATAGCATTACACAGCAACGAAGTCTTTGTGAATTACCCAATGTTTGCTTGTCTTTGACTATACGCAAATGTCTCGTTATCGGAGCTTCTATGTGGTCACGTCAGCTGCTACAAATAGCTGCTAGATTTAACTCTTATGTTACTTGATTGTCTTAGAAGAATGGAGAAAATAACACATCAGATGATATATTACTGGAGTTTTTCTTTGCCCTTTCTTCACAGCCTAGTTCGCTGTAGTTTGACATGGGACTAAACAATAAAAAAAAAACGGAACCAAGAGTAACAAAGATAACAACGACAACAACAACTACAACACAATAACAAATATTAATAACAAGTTTCTTTAAGGCTTTGATGCACTTTATTTCTAGTAACAAATGACATCATAATAGATGAGAGCAGCCAGGTATGGATCTGTTAGAGTGTGTACTGTAGCCTACTTCAGGCGTTGTATTATTAGAGATAGACAGAGAAAATTAAAGGACAGGAAGATGGAACGAAGAGTCGACGTGATATTTAGCGTTACAATTGGGGAGTCTGCTACAGAGATATTGAGCATGTTTCGGTAACTTTACAGAAACGTGGCAATGGGTCGTACGCAATGTTTTGAGTGGCACGGTCGCTCCAAAAGCCGAATAACATCTCTGGAGGTCGATAAGCGATCTGGAAGACCGTCCACGAGAATCACACCCGGAAATGTAGAGAAATTTAGTCAGCTTGTGCATGAGGATCGTCCGAGGATAATCAACGACATTGCTTATGAAGTTGGTCTATCGCATGGGTCCGTGCAGGTAAACCTAACATCTCGATTCTTCACGACAACAATGCACCCGGTTACCAAGGTCTCCTCACCCGTGAGTTTCTCACTAAAAACAACATAGTATCGCTCCCACACCTGTCATATTGGCCAGATTTAGCACCTGTGGACTTCCATCACTTCCTCAGGATGAAAATGTAGCTCACTGGTCACCGTTGTAGTACCATGGTCGTGGTCCAGAGCGAATTGCAGAAGGTCCTTGACTTGCTTACGGAAAACGACTTCCAGGCCGAATTCTGAAAATGACAGAAACGCTGAGACTGGTGTAGTGCTGCGCAAGGTGATTATTTCGAAGGAGATTATGTTAAAACTTAAGTAAAATGAAAATGGAGACCACCTCACCAAGTGGGATGATGTTAAAATAATAGGCAGAGAACACCATTGGAAAATACGAAAACTAAAAGAATCAGCACATATGCTAGGACACAACAACCTCCAAAGCAGACCGAGTTCAGCAGACCGAGTTCAGTATTAAGGAAGGGTAGGAAAATATTAGATTTATAAACCCTAAAATTTACTCCATAATTTCCGACCGGCATATGGCATAGCGGTTAATAGCGCGAGCTACTAACCCCAAGATTCCGAATTCGATTCCAAGCTGTAACCTGAACAATAACAATAATAATAATAATAACAATAATAATAATAATAATAATAATAATAACAACAGCAACATCGAAAAACACATTAGGAATGAAAACCCAGGTTCGAAATTTGTCCAAGACACCTGATGAATGTTGGAGGGTATATGAGCCAAACAAGATGAGGACAAATATCCGTCAAATGTAAATAATGTAAATTACTTTTCATTAAACATAACCTGTCCAAAAACTCTTTGATACCATCTCGTATGCATATACGCGCATGTATTTTCCAAAGTATCGTCCCTGTTTTGAAACGGTGTGACTTGAGTGAGAATTTCTTGGGCATTTCCAGCATATCGAATAACCCCTTAGGGGTTCCCTTGTTTCAAACTTGTAACGAACATGATGTCTTCTTTTTTTTTTTTTTGATAATGTCTAATATCAATTTTTATGCTTATTATTGTTTGTATCAACGACAATGCGGTTGGTGATGATGCTGTTGGGAAATTGTTGTTGATGTTGTTGTTGATATAATAATAGAATGTTGTTAAAATGGGAGGTCGTATTCTTAAAGACAATTTTAATGTTGATTGCTGAGATTGTGAGGTAAATGATGAAGTAGCCGCAGGAATAATAGCAGCTAATGATGACGCCTCTGATAACGATGTCGACGAAGATGCGAACAACGACGACGTCGACGACGATGATGGAGTTGATGATAATGATGATGATGGTGATGATGATGATGATGATGATGATGATGGAGGTGGAATTGGAGGTGGTGCTGATGATGTTGATGACAATGATGATGGTGATGATGTTAGTCGTTATGAGAGGAGCACTGAATACGAAGATGAGACTGATGACGACGACGACGACGACGAAGGAGATAATGATGATGATGATGATGATGATGATGATGATGATGATGAGGAGGAGGAGGAGGAGGAGGAAAATGATAATAAAAAGAGGAGAAGAGGAGAGGGGAGAAGGCGGGAGAGGAAGAGAAAAAAAAGAAAAAATCAGAAGAAAAAGAAGTAATGAAAAAGAAAAAAAAAGAAAAGATGGAGTAAAAGGAGTAGGACATAACTGTGACTGTTTCCATGACGACGACGTTGGTGATGACAAAAGTTTGACGACGCCAACAACGATGGATATAAACAGGATGATGATGATGATGATGATCAAGATGATGATGGCGATGACTATTATAAGGATAGTTATGATGATGATGATGACGACGACGACGACGATGATGTTGGTGATGACGATATTTTATGATGATGTTAATGACGTCATTACATCCGTTTGCAGCTGTTGTTTGTGGAATTACTGCATTATATTTCTTGAAGTAGTCGTTATTACTGTTTTTTATTGCTCACTCTCTTATTATTATTATTATTATTATTATTATTATTATTATTATTATAAATTATTATTATTATTATTATAATTATTATTATAAATTATTATTATTGCCGTTGTTGTTGTTGTTGATATCACCATCGTCATCACCTTAGTCGTCATCATCATCGTAATCATCATCGTCATCATCCACATCGTCGTCGTCGTCGTCGTCATCGACATGATCACCATCACCATCATCATCACAGTCATCAACATCAACATCCTCGTCGTCGTCATCGTCATCATCATTATCATTATCACCATCATCATCATCATCGTAACAGTCATCATCATCATCATCATCATCGTTCTCGTCGTCGTCGTCGTCGCTATTATTATTATTATTATTATTATTATTATCATTATTATCATTATTATCATTATTATTATTATTATTATCATTATTATTATTATTATTATTATTATTATTATTATTATTATTATTATTATTATTATTATAATCACCATTATTATTAATAATATTTTTATTATTTTTAATATTATTACTAGTATCATTATTATCGTCATTATCATTATTATTATTATTATTAATAATAATAATATTATTATTACTATTATTGCTGTTATTGTCATTGCTAATCCTGAAATTGTTCTTGTCGCCGTTGTTGTTGTTCTTCTTGATATTTGCATTGACATTGTTGCATTTTTGTTGTCATTTTTTAAATTCTTTCTTGGTGCCTAAACTGCATTTGTTTTGCTCATTTTTACAGTTGTTTTACTCTTCGCCATTATTATTGTTGTTGTCTTCATTTCCGTTTCTCTCTTTTTCACTTTATTTCACTTTCCATGTCTTTATCGATGCTGCAGCTGTTAGTAGTTACTACAATAACCGTAGTTATCGCTTTTGATGTTTATATATGCCTTTATTTATTCATTTCTTTAGTTTTTTGTTTCTTTATTTATTTAATTTTTACGTTAGTTACTGCAAAGACCAATGCTTAGTGAATCCTGGTTTCTTTTTTGGTTACTGAATACAATTCTTAAGGTGCAGATACATTAATATGGCAACGTAATAGAATTAAGGCATTACAATACTGACGCTGTTGTTCTTCTTGTTTTACGTCTACCTTTAAAAAAAAAATTACACACACACACACACGTATACACATATATATGTGTATATATGTGTGTATATTATACATATATATATATATATATATATATATATATATATATGTACGTATGTATATATATATATATACATATATATATGTATATATATACAGTGGGCTATTTGGATGACAAATTTAATATGTGATTTCTTTAGTGGGGGGGGGGCTCTATTATTATATAAATATTCAAACGATAAACCCTGCAGGAAAATTCCTTCTTCGCTACATCTCTTTCACTGGCACCGTATCTGAAATCCTATATAGGGCCATATTTACTGTCTTTCATACTTAGTTAGCAATGTAATGAAAGAAAAGAAATTCTTGAATTAAATCTGTTATAATGTGATAGAAATTGCCAGCTGCTGCTAACACATTCTTAGATATTGCATCTAAATTGAATGTTTCAATATTTCTCTTTCCAATGTTTGAATTCTCCCACTTGATTAGTCGTCTAGTCACATAGAATAGTATCGTTCGGAGGGAAAAACACATCACGTATATTATATCGGTTTTAAAATAAAATTTTTATAACACTAATGTTGATTCACGAGGCGCAGATTTTGCTAAAGACGGTCGTTTTGCACTCATGAAATTCAGGGTTCGTTTCCACTACCTACTATCTTGGGTAAATGTAATCTTGCATAGCTATGGAGCGACCCATATTCTGCGAGTGAACCTGGGCAGAAATAAATTATAGACGGCTGTAGATTTGTACATATTATTCAAAATAGACAGCCTTCTCACACACTGTCACACTGGTTCTTCTTCAAAATTACGTGAAGGGCACACATATCTCTGGGATACTCAATCCCTTGCCTTTTAATTGATAAGTAGTTAACTCATTTCCTCGAATAACTGAAACCTCTTGTTGACTGATGAAGATTCACATCCAAATGTTGAGTCCTCAAAACTGCATTTGTTGTTGTCATTGTAGTTGTTGTATTTGTTAGTGAAATTCTTCTAGATTTAGGGCAGGGATTCCCAAACTTATGTTGCTTGTGGACCTCCTGAGAGCTATCTTATCGTCTGTGTACTCCATATATGCATGTGTAAATCTTTGAAATAAAATATTTGTTTGTAGGTTATTAAAAACTAACAATGAAACAATTTCGTTATATTCATATTATATAGATATTTTCGATCTAGTTTGAATTCTTTGCCATCAAATTTGAATTCTTTGCTATCAAATTTGATTGCAAAAATTCAAATTTGATGGCAAAGAATCCAAACTAGATCGAAAACATCTATACATTCCAAATACAAACCTTGAAAATTTCAATAAATACAGGTATCTCTCCTAGGAAACAAGATTTATAAATTTTTTACTCGTGGACTCCCTTAAAGCTCCTATGGATCCCTGGGGATCCACGTGAACCTACTGGCAACTCTGTTTTAGGCCCTGCTGATTGCAATGTTATTTTAGTTCCGGTTGTACAATAAGTACAATCTGTTGATCGCTGGACAAAATTATTTGCGATATTTCGTAAAAGTCCTTCAAAATTTGAGGCGAAATCCCGAGGAACTTTACATGTCATCTTGCAAGAATCAATAAAACAATATTCAAGTCAAATATCGGTTCGATTTAATGAACTATAAACTTCTATCAAATTTCGAGAACTTCTGTCGATATTACAAATCAATAGTATTGATCTCGTTCAGGCGAGTCATAAAACGAATAGAATCATAAGATCAAGAAAGCGCCGGACAAAATCTCTTATTTTGTGTGTGAAAATCAAGTTGGCGCAAATTTGCCTCTCATCATTGTAGGGTCCGTAAAGTAAGCACTGGGGTGGGGTCAAGTAATCAAATATACAGCGTTCCCAACATCGATGATATGCGTCAGCCTTAAAAATCACTTTTATGGATTTCGTTAATCCTAACCGCAATATTTTAATACAAATTTGTGTCTCCAAAGGCTTAAGGGCATTATGTTGCAAAGGACTACAAAGGAAGAAAGAGGTCCTAAAATCTTAAAAGATGTCGATTGGCAGAAATTTTAAAGGGCTGAATATCATAAACCAGAGGAAAGCAAGATGATGATAGATGATGGTGCGTTCCAGAAACACGCTGCTCGAAGACAAATGGTAGAAGCATAAAAGGGTATAGAAATAAGATTCATGATATGAATTAATTTGTTGGAAGAAATCTTATCGCGTTTGGGCAGGCCATTACGCCAGTAATAATAACACACGCACTGCCCCAATGACACTTCTTTATTGTTAGTCAATTGGTTAAATATCTTACCAACTGAATAATCGAACGTTTGTTTAATGGACTGGTTAAAAAATCAATCGGTTGTTTGTTAGGCAAAGTTGTTTCGCTGCTGTTCGCGATCCTCTCAGTGACTTGCCCTCTGTCGTACTCAGAGCTGACATTGGAGGGAGAGAGAGAGAGAGAGAGAGAGAGAGAGAGAGAGAGAGAGAGAGAGAGAGAGAGAGAGAGAGAGAGAGAGAGAGAGAGAGGGGAAAACAATGAAAAGGACACGAATAGCGACGAAATAAATTCGAGCAAGAAATAATCAATTTATTGTTTAACTAACACATTAAAATAACTATCGATTAGTGAACCAGTGTGTGGGCAAATTGGCATATTGGCCCACCCAAGACAGAACAGAGTATAAAAACAATTTCATAGTTAATTAAGAGTCGCATTTTATCTTTATCCACTGTTTTTTGAAATTCATTTAACGCGTGTCATAAATGTCTTCGAGAAATACACGACTGCTGCAGACTTATACTCACACTCCTACGAAATATCAGGTGGCATATTTATGCATAAACAAAGAGAAATATATTTAATGATTTCTTTATTGATATCATTGCTGCTAGTTATAAAGAATTAGTTTCATCTATCTACTTTGTAATTCCAGGATTATTGAATAATATATTGGATAGAAACACTTTGAACGATTTCATTAATATCAAAGAAATAAAAACAATATGGAAATGTGCCGACGTGAGCAAAGAAACTTCATATTTTGTATTGAAAAATAAAAGCCAAGAAAACACGAAAATTACTGAAGTTAATATAATGAATATAGATAAAATCTAAGCCAGTTTGTCTACGAATTCATTCAAAATATTTAGAACTGTATATTGTAAGCGTATAATATTCAAATGAGAATTCAGTTCTTCTCGGTTGATGTTGAATTACAAATATTCTGGCTGGATATTTTTCACCTCAGTTTCTCAAATCGAAAACAGCCTAGAATAAGATTTTTACTTAGAAAATGAATTTCAACTTTGTCTGGTTAACGCAGACCCCAAAATACTCGTAAAGGTTTGCCTTTATACGTTTAGAAACGGTTTCCTTTTATGTTTGTAAACGTAAAACATAGTTACAATGTTTCTTCACATTAACATTTCTTTACTTGGATATTTTTGTAGATACCAATTTTTAACCAATGAAATATGTGATATATATATATATATATATTACTCACACACACACACACACACACACACACACACACACACACACACACACACACACACACATACACACACACACACATACACACACACACACACACATACCGACCATCTTCACACTTTCCTGTCCCTGAAAACACTTTATCTCTTTCTACTCCCGGTCACTTCAGCAATGTATCTACCTGTGAGCCATTGGTAATTTCTTTTCCTTCTTAGGAACCAACAATACCGACAGATACAAGTCGGTTGACACATAGAAAGATGTGCTAGGAATCTTAATCGTAATTTCCTAAGTGTCCCCTTCTATCAATTTTCACAGAACACCTCAATACAACAAAGAATGAACACAGAGACAACTCTCATAACTCAATATGAATACATAACATAATACAGAGCACTACTAACCTTTCAATTAATACCACTAACCTCCATACATCCCATACATCATTCACATTACGGATCTATATCTACCCTAATTGCACCAAATCCAGAACTACTTACCTCCCTTATACATAATCTTTTTACTCTGGGACTAGTAGACTTGACGTCGTTCAGTAATCGGTGTGCTACTTCATGTTTCATGCCCAGACAATTCCGTTTTCAGACGAGCGTTTATAGTATGCCGCATAGGATATGGCTATCACTCTAGTTCAAATAACCTGTTTATTGCTGTTATCAGAGGAAATATTCCCAAGTAAACGGGATCGGGGGGGGGGGGGACCCGCTTAACTTCTATAAGATGAATCATTCCCTTTCCCCTTGAAACTTTACTTAACGTTTTTCTTAGTATTTATTGTCGTTTTCTTTTAGGGTTTCGTCACCATACCTATCTCATTTGACCGAATGCTGCATCTTGCCAAGAACGCTATGCAAGTCCGTCCGAGTACAGTAATATGCAAGCGTAAGACTTAAAGTTGCACGAGTATAACTCTTGTACTCATTAAAGTAAGTCAATCACTCTCTGTCTGTCAGTCTCTCTGTCACTGTCTCTCTGTCTCTCTCTCTATCTCTCTCTCTCTCTCTCTCTCTCTCTCTCTCTATATATATATATATATATATATATATATACACACACATATATTTAGAGTATTAATTTGAAAGAGACAAGTTCCAAGGTCAATAATACTCTTCATCAAAGCCGACACATATCTAAACACACAAGCATATATAAGCCATTATATGAGCATACGAACACATAACATGCAAAAGCATATATATTATATAATAGTATAATTCCGTGCCCAAATCACAGTCCGATACGTAATTGCATAAATACATACAGATGAATTAAGAAGTGCAGCATGATGAGATAGCAGTTCACAATAATACAAAAGGGAAGTTCTCAAATGAATCAAATAAATAGAAAGAATCTTACGGCAGTTTCCGGGAATGAGCGGAGAAGTATGTAGGTAAAAGCTTTTGAACTTCAGTACTCTACATTTCCTTCATCAGAGAATATGTACGGATTTGGAATTATTCGTGAGATTGTAAAAATATGTTTAAGAATATACAGTAATTATATACAAGTACAAACATTTCAAAAATTTATATATATTACTATTCCCGATGAATTATAGAGTTAACTATTTTATTTAGTCTCGGTAATTGGTGAGCAGCCCCGATGTGTTTAAAAAACGATGTTGGCCTTATAAATGTCTGGACCAAGGAGCTTATGGTATGTGTCATTAATTACTAAACTGCTAAATGGCACTAGATAAACGGATACGCATGAAGATATATATATATATATATATATATATATATATACGTAGGTAAATTAAAATTTAGAGGTAATACTTGACAATTGTAAGCACCTGTGTATGCCAGCTAGTGGTTGCGGTGAAAGAATAAATTGTAAATCCCCAAAATAACAACAAAACTACAAAGGATTCCGCGGTACACTTGTTTCACGCTTTATATGTGTATAATTTACAATATAAAGCTACCCTCAGCCGCAAAATTATTTCTGAGGATAGCTTTATATTGTAAATTATACACATATAGAGCTTGAAACAAGTGTACCGCGGAATCCTTTGTAGTTTCGTCGTTATTTTTGGGATTTACAATTTATATATATATATATATATATATATATATATATATATATATATATATATATATATGTGTGTGTGTGTGTGTGTGTGTGTGTGTGTGTGTGTGTGCGTGCGTGTGTGTGTGTGTATGTGCGTGCGCGTGTGTGTGTGTGTGTGTGTGTGTGTGTGAATGTATTCATGCAAGCGCTTATATATATCAATACATAGAAACATACTGACACACACGTATTGAATCCTTAACAACTTGTTTATTCCGTAATAACTTCATGTAAATATGGTAGATTTAGCCTCACCTCTCTATGTATACAATGTAAAATGCCGAAATTGTTTATCATCTTTCGTTAATTCTATTAATTGTCGTTGGTTTTGGGTGAAAAGTATTGAAATTACAATACATATTTTTCTTCTATTTGAACTATTTTCATAATTATCTTCAACAGTTTTGTGTATTTTCTAGTAAAAATTTGGCCAGCTTAGTAGTTGTAGAATTATTGTCGTACTTCTGCTCGTTTTGGCATTTATATAGAATGGTATTTCGCTTTTCTTATACCCTTTACAGTGTCTCTTTGAAATATTATATCACTCAATAACGAAACAAACATTACATTATATTATATTTGAACACGTTTGAGCTAGAGAACAAATGTAGAAAACCAAAAACGAATTTAATTGAAAGAAATAAACGTGTTTGTGAAATGTCGAAAAGATTTACACATGTCAAAATATAGTAAACGAACGTAAATTGATATCATAGAAATGGTATCGTGTAATAAATAAAATATAAATTGAAAGAAAATAGAAATATGATGTACAACAAACTATATTAGAAACAGTTACTGCGCATTGAAATATATTGTGAATTTCTGGTCTTTGATAATACCGATCAGGCATGGCTACATGGCTGAGAAGAACTCTTTAACGATGTCGTTTCCGGTTCAATTCTCCTACGCGGCACATTGTGGATTGTTGACAGAATCACGGTAGAAGCTCGCACGTATATAAGTAGTGTTGATGTCGATAAGTAGTGTTGATGAACGAAGACAATAGCTTCAATCTTAAAGCATGTGAACAAGGAATTAATTCATGCAGTGGAAGAGTGTATCGTAATTTTGTTTGTCGATCATACACAATTCGTAGCCCTAAACGTACGGTGGAGTTTATTTCTGAAACGTGTGATATCGTTAGCCATTGCAACGGTGGAAAGAACTGCTGCCCTCGTATTCAAAATGTCTTAGCCATCATTAGCCAATGAGGAACTGGAATAACCAAGTAACAAAATGACATGCAGTACATCTTCCCCATATTTTACGTCATGGGTTCAAACCCCACCGAGGCCACCTTTACATTTCAGCCCTCCGGGGTTGGTATACATACGCCTGTGGAATATGTAGCCACATACACCATTAAATTTAGGCGATGTTTGTGTAGAATTCACAGCTAACTCGCCAACCTGATGAGCATATATTTCAATGGACCGACACAATTGAACTACCATCGCCGAAAACGATGGAAATCCAGTGCTTACTCGTGTCCTGAAGCTAGGTTTGAATTATGATTTCTGAGATATTTGCTTGGAGACGGAAACTGAACGATTGGGTAACAGCATGAGACTATTCTTATCCTGCATGAAGTGAATTTGTTAGTTGGAACAATCATTTGAATAGCTGCATATAAACATGACATCTCATCTGACGAAGAAGATACAGGGTAGGTTGGATGGGTGGATGACTGTATGTATGGCTGGTTGGCAGGCTGGCTGGCTAGAGTATCTAATTAAATGTCGAAAGAAGAGACGCGTACTATGCGTTCATGATCAACATTATTGCAGATTGTCTTACTTAAATTAGCAATGTGAAACAACGCAATGTTTAATGTTATTTAATTGTGTCTTTAAATCATACTAAAAGTTAGTGTTACGCAATAAAGCAGATGTGTGGAAAGGATAGGGGAACGGCGGGAGGCAGAGGTGCAGGGAGAGAAAAAAGGCAACGATTTATACACTCTGGTAGAAACATTCTACGGGGTTCTATGACAAAATAGTTGGTGCTTATCAATCTGATACTAGCCCATTAAAAATAACTGCTCTAAATTCATTCATGATGCCAATCTGTAGCTTGTATATGCATGCCTAGTGAATGGAAAATGATTATGGAGTCGTTACATCGACTGCCTGAACATTACTGAAGTTACTTCCCGAAAGCCACGTTTTCAAAAGCCTCGTTAAATGGCTTTAGAAAGTTAAATCACGTGATGAGCTGGCGCTGACTGATCGGTCGGTTAATCGGTCGATCACATGGAATCGGCATGGCTGTCTAGTGATTCGGATTCGAATCTGATGCCGCTGACACAAAAACAGCATGAAACCAATCCAACACGCTGGAATGCTTGTACGATTTTTTTCCTATCATCTCTGACAAGTATGGAAAGTAAATTTGGCGTCAACGAGATCTGAACTCAGAGTGCACGAAATCAGAGCACAGTTTGCTAAGCATTCTATATGATGGTTTAACCACTCTGCGAATTCGGTGGTGATAGGTTCATTGATTTTAGCTGTTTAGACCAGGATCAAGAAGATATACGATCATATGCATTTCGTCTGCCTTCGGTATTTCTGAACTGAACACGCTCATAGCAGATACCATCGCAAGATAAATATCGTAGTAACAGGCCATGGGTCTGTGTTTATACATATAGTATGATACATAAATGGCTATTTTCTTCTCTCGATATTGCGTACTCTTGAAAATATTATCCGATGTTCTTTCCATAAATTTCTTAGTTGGGAGAATTTAGATTAAAGGTAGATTAAATTGCTATTTTTGGCAGATTGAATGGCCAAAAGCGTGTTCCATTATAGACTTGTAACTGTGAAGAATAATTGACATACCACTTCTTGATTTAAAATTTTGGTGGGAGGCCAGTAATTTCTGGAGAAGAGGTAAGTCGATATCATTGACCCCAGTGTTTAACTAGTACGTATTTCAGCGACCCCATGAGGATGAAAAACAAAGTCAAGTTCGGTGTAATTTGAAGTCAGAACGTAAAACCGAAATAGCTGCCGGTAACGATCTTGCCAAGCGTGTCAAAACGATTCTGCGAGTTCTCTGCCTCAAACCTTTTCGTAATATTGGTTCCAAATTTTGGCAGAAAGTGAACAATTTCTGGGAGGAAGCAAGTTGATTACTTGGACTCCAACGTTCAGCTGGCACCTATTCTATTGACCCCGAAATAATGTAAGTCAAAGACTATCCGGGCGGAATTTGAACTCAGAACGTAAAACTCGGAGGAAATGTCACTAAGCAATATTTTCCGGGGTGGTATCAATTCTGCTAATTCGCTGCCTTAAACCGTTTCTTATAACTGATTTCAAAGTTTGGCGCAAGGCCATCAATTTCGGGGTAGAGAGTAGGTCGATTTCATCGACCCCAGTAATGAAATGCTACTTACTTTATCGACCTCAAAATGATGAAACGTAAAGTCGACCTCGGTGGAATTTGAAAAGTAAGTATCAGTTGCATACTGGAGTCGATTTAATCGACTGGTCCTCTCCCCACCAAAATTTCGGGCCTTGAGCCTAGAGTAGAAAGCAATATTAAGGCAACGTAAACAAACCTACACCGGTTGTCAATCGTTGGCGGCAGACAAATAAAGACTTGAGGGGAAATACAAATATACACATATACTTTAGATCCTGTCAATGACAACCATTGGCTTTGGTCGGCCCCGAAGCTATAGGAGAAAATATTTGTAAGTTGCTGCGCTGTGGGACAAAACATGCAGCCATGTGGTTGGAAAGCAGCACCTGCGCCGAGCCAGCACTACCACACCCAATACATTTTCTTATGTTTATCTAATTCCGTCTCATTCGTCGGTGACGTCCTAAACGTTGTTGTTGTTGGTGGTGATGATGATGTGATGAGGAGACGGAGGAAGATCGTGATAATGATGATATATATAATTGTTAGGTTACCATACATCAAACGCTGATTGGACAGGCATTCCCATTCGTGAGCATCGCGTCATTTTAATTGCACGTGCCACTAAATAGTTGATCAAATACCCGAGTCCATTAATAGGGTCGGATAGAATGCCTCGTTCTATCTATTCAGGCCCTTAACGTTCTGAGTTCATATCCCATCGAATCCAACTTTGCCTTACCTTCTTTCAGTGTCGATAAGTAGTGTCTATCGAAGGGGCAATGTATCAGCGAAATCGTTAGAGCGTCGAATGGAATTCTTCGGTAATAGGCACTGGAAACCTAGCATCCTTGGTTCGTTCGGTAGGTCGAAGAGTACATGTCCTTATGTGTCGTTTCCTTGTTGACGACAGGCATGAAGGTTATACGACGAGAGAATGGTTAGCACATCAGATTAAATGTGTCGTCGCATTTCTTCTGTCTTCATACTTTCTGAATTGAAAAACCACCAAGGTCCACTTCAGCTTTCATCGTCTCAGGGTCGATAAAATACGTACCATTTGGACACTGGAGTCGATGTGATCGACTTCGCACTTCTCTTAGAATTTCTGGTGTTGTGCCACAATTAATATCTATGAGAGACGTGAGTGCTATTTCTAGCAGGTCGATTTACCATGTACTGCCTCCTAATATTGGCATTGTTTTGTCCTTCTTTTTGTTCGTGTTACCTTTGATATATTACTGTTAATAATTTGCTCTGCACTGTTTGTGGCTTGCATATTCAACGCATTGCCCTCCGCATTCGTTTCATAATTTATTCTTCAAACAACGATTTAATTAAAACGGAACCAAATCCCTGGATTAGTAAATTATCATGGGGCTTTTAATCTAACAATTTGTTTTAAACAAATATTTATAGCCACACATCTGTTGAACCACTAAAAGAAGCAAATCGATATTTAATGTCTATTAAACTGCACTTTAAAAATTATATTGAACAAAATTCGCAACATTTCCGTTTAGAATGTATAACTATGGTTTTGAATGGTTTTGAATGGTGTATTTTAGTAATCAGATAGAGAAGGAAATATCTATTAATCCTTTCTATTATAGGCGCACATCTTGAAATTTTGGGGAGGGAGATAGTGGATTACATCGACTTCAGTACTCAACTGGTACTTAATTTATCAACCCCGAAATGGTCAGGTCTCAGGACGTTGCGACAGACGAAATACCACTAAGCATTTTGCCCGGGTTGCTAAAGATTCTGTCAGATCACCCACCGACTTCAGGAAAGATCGATTAATGAAGACAATGCTTTGTCACTTAACATTAGAAAAATATCAAACAAATATCACGAGTCACATCATGATGTTATAAGATATAGAAAAAGAATATATTGGATACTAGAGACAGGCGTGGCTGTTTAGCCAAAATTCCTACTTCTCAAGCAGGAGGTCTTGTGTTCACTTTCACTCCGAGTCATCTTGGGTGAGTGTCTTCTATAACACCAAGCAGACCAGAGCCTTGTTAGCAGATGTATCAATATTTCTTTGCAGTTGTCTATTAATACAGAGAGATATAGACTTTCCCAAATGCATCAATGAATTAACATTGATATTTTCACCGCTGTTACAAAATTCTAGCAATTTTGCATTTCAACTTCAAAAAATGACGTGAAGCTGCTGAAACAGCTCGCGATATCAATGAAGCGTTTGGTGAGGAACGGAACTGTGAGTGGAAATTTAGGTGTTTTCGCCCAGTAAATACTCATAACGCCCGGCCTGGGAATCGAAACCGCGATCTGACGACCACGAGTCCGCTGCCCTAACCACTGGGCCAATTCGCATCCACTCGACCATTGCGCCCCCCCCCACACATATCGTTTTGTATTGAAAAGAACTTTATAAATTTTCTAATGAGTTCCACGCTGTTCGTTTCAAACATTAAATATTCCTAAACAAACTGTTATGTCTAAACTGTCGCAATTTCACCTTCAGTGTGAAGTGATATTTATGCTTTGCCCTTTTTTCATAGTAAACAAGATCAATGTGATTATTGCAGACATAACGTAATTGATTTGAATGACATAAGTTGGGCGATTGATTAACATCTGAGTGTAGACTTAAACATTGCATTCTGTTTTATACTTAGCACTTACCATTTATAATTTATATTAGTGAAATATTTTGGAATATTTTGGAACGCATGCTTAGTTTACTAATGTTTTCCCGTATGGATATATTTTGATTGTATGATATAGAAAACTGCAATTTCTCCTCATTTTAAGTGTGTCATGGGAGAGCAAGTGACTGTTACATATTTATGGGCAATATAACAGTTGAAGTCATGAAGTTTGCAATTTTTACGATGATTATCAATCAAACTTATGCATCAATTTCTTTCTATCAGCAGCCTGTTGAAACACTAGCCAGTAAATGGTATGCTACGGACGAGAAGATATTAAATGATTAAATGTTAAATATAGTACATTATCAGTGCTAGTAATGGTTTGGCTTAATGCAATTTGTGTTGTATTTTATGAAAGTTTTCGTAATGGGTCCATCTATTTTATAGTTGGTGTGCATTTGCTTCATGTAAAACACCTCCTATATGGTTTGTGAATTTGATTAATCTAATGCACTTTATATGTGATTTGACTAATAGTTGTAATGTATTGTGTTGTACATGAATATTATCCTAGAGTTTCGATAGAACAATATTTAGATTATCTCCGATAAAGGAAACACTAGTTAAACAGATATAGAGAATAAAACAAAAGATTACAACTACGGTTGTTCTTGTAAGCTAACTATGCAATTTAAAATTTCGCCGGACATTCTCTGTCTCTGCTAAGTGGAAGCGTTTGTTTGCATCTTGATGGAAACAGAGATGATATATTTCCTGTCTATCTGTTTATGTCTAGAAATTGTGTTATTAACTAATTCTATCACTTGACGATTTATGTGCTGCATTTTAGATGTTCAATACTTGTACATTTCTACTTATTTCTTAATTCTTCTCTTAAACTCACGGCGCCTTCCATTGTGTCCGTCACTGGAAGTATGCCATCCATAAAACCAGACTATGGGATCTGTCCCCACCGTCAATGAAACAACCTCTATAAGAAAACAAATGCCTGGCTTTTGCTTACACGATTGAATCAAAATCCCTTCCGGCTTGTTTTCCTTTCTGATACAATAAACTTGCAAACTTGTTTCCGTTTCTGATACAACACAAGTAACGTCTTCTTTCGTAGAACACGTAATGGAACATGTTTCCTGCAGTACTGCAGACTTCTCATAGGCTACTCCCGTTATTTAACGAACGATAGGAAAACATCAGCTGAAAGGATTCCCTAGCCATCTCATATATTAGCAAAACGTGACAGTAAAGTTGCGATGTGTGAAGGCAGGCGATGTCGTGGCACTACATCCTTATTTCATTCATCACCGCTTAAAACGTTTTCCTTCACACTGCGTCTATCAAACGTATGTGATACAAGTAAAATTTAACTGATTGTCAGACTAAGTGGAAAAATGCTTGATGAATAACCCATCATCAACCATCCACTAGGTGTCTTCCCTGTGTCCAGTGAACGGCTTCTCAGACACCTCATTTCCGCTTATGTTGTGCCAGGCTCTTGTTTAGTGTCCATTCTTTAATATCGTTCGTTCTCAAACGATCTGACGGCGTCTTGCTCTCTTAACCTCCATATCTACGGTCAGAATAGCCTTGAGTAATGACTTGTAGAGCTTTCAAGGTCCAAAATATAATTGAATGTAAATAATTGGTTTCAATTTTCTAGTACTGCACTTCAAAAACAAACAACCGACGCAGTCCACAACACATTTCACCAAATCTGAGGTGAATTTGTTTATACCGACAACGATTCGACAAGTGTGTGTTGTGTGTGTGTGTTTGTGTGTGTGTGTGTGTGGGTGTGTGTGTGTGTGTGTGTGTGTGTGTGTGTGCGTGTGTGTATGTGCGTGTGTGTGTGTGTGTGTGTGTGTGTGTGATTATGTTTGTCTCCCAGTACCGCTTTAAAACATGTGTACGTCCTGGTAAGACAGCCGTTCAGCAGAAAATGTCTCAGAGTATAAGCATCAGATTTAAAAGCATAAGCATAGGCGTCGATTTGTTAGACTATAATCCTTGAAGGTGATACCTCAGTATGGCTGTAGACTAATGAGGGAAATGCACAAGACAAAGTACAAGATAAAGAATAAAAGATACACACATACACATATAGATCGACAAATAGACTGAAAGATACATAGATAGACAGATTGATGAATGTGAGCGCCTATATATATATATATGTGCCTGTTCACCTATGCATAATGTGTGTGTATGTGTGTGTGTTTGTGGGAACATACGCATTCTTATAACGTAATTGAAATCTAATCTTCGACCAGCAGAGTATATTAACTCATTGAAGCTCTGATTGCTTGTCTCGTTGTTAGAAATGCTGAAGACCAGCGGGTGACCTGCTAAAAATAGTCAGAAAAAAAAAAAAAAAACTGAAGCTGCATGGAATTTCTTTTCCCATGGTGATATCTGCATAATTAAAACAGTGAGATACAGCGAGATATGACATGCGCATTGCGTGTTCATATCTCTGTCTGGTTCCTACACAAAACTGTTTAATAATCACAACTACCTCACGGACACGCGGTCGTGAGGAGCGCTTCGCGCTCCAGCATTTGTGTCACAGATTTTGCTTCCCGGTATTTGTGTAAAAAAAATTGATTCATTTCTATTCTTTGAAACGAGTTTTCATTTTTCATTTATTTTCATCACTCCTTGTTTTCACATTTTTTTCTTTATTTTCTCTTTTCTTTATTCCCAATGGCAGCTTTTCATACCTTCCCTTTTAATCTTAACGTGTTTCGATTTATCTTTGTTTCATACGTTTCTTTATCCTTTTAATATTTCTTCTCATTTTTTCATTGTTTTTCACCAAACAACTTCATTTTATCTTAAACCTTGCATTTATTTTCATTAAGACATTCATTTACACATATTGCTTCTTCATTCCTTCTCCTTTCTTTCTATCTTTCTTTCTTTCTTTCTATTTTTCTTTCTTTCTTTCTTTCTTTCTTTCTTTCTCGATTTGTAACTATCAAGACATACTTCAGATGCCCCTCTTCTCAAACGCTTTTCTTTCTTTTGAAACCCTTTTGTTAGTATATTTCTACTGAAATACACCCAGTTTACTTAAAATAATTCTGAAATATGATGAAAAATATATTGAATTATTTTTGGAGCATAAATTAACATAAATTACCATGAGAAATTTTAATTTAAATCATTTGAAAATAAAACGTTTACATTACAGGATCAGGCGCGTCTTAAAGTGTGTTCTTATCGAAATGGTTACTCTTATAATGTTAGTTCATTCGATCGGAAAGGATAAATAACCGGTGAGAGAATCAAAGGCACAAATAAAGAAATATTTATCCTTTCATTGCCCACAGGAGGCTAAACATAGAGGGGACAAACAAAGACAGATAAAGGAATTAAGTCAATTACATCGACCCCAGTACGACGCCGAAAGGATGAAGGGCAAGGTCGCCCTCTGCGGAATTTGAATTCAGAACGTAACGGCAGACGAAATACCGCTAAGCCTTTCGTCCAGCATGCTAACGGTTCTGCCAGCTCGCCGCCTTTTAGGAATAAGGAAATATTTTTTTTTCTACTCTAGCAACAAGGCCCGAAATTGTTTTGTGGGGAGAGGGCTAGTCGGTTGGATAAGCATTTCGTTAGAAAATGTAATTAAGGAAGGCATCCTTAATTAAGGCAGGCATAATTTTTCATTTCCATTGCTTCGTCTATTCTCTTTCAGACTTTTAACCAGCTCTTCCTCAGAAAACGTAAAGTCTGAAGAAGATCTCAAACTTTCGTATTCCATTACGAAGGCACGAACCTACGAAGCTTCCCCATCAAACAAGACGTCGAACAACACCGCTGCGAGACAGCAAAACACACGTGTTCTATACAAAGACAGCAGCTCAACAGCCGAAACTCTACGAACCAATTTCTATTCGCCCAGTGAAATCTATTGCAAAACAAATCAGCCGTTTTTCATCTTAATTTTCGTTTTCATCCACAAGACCTTCATTTTCTGATAGCTACCTCATTTCTCTTAGGGATACATTATCATCTTTTGGGTATCATGCGTAGATTAGGAGACACCGCTTCTCTGATATTGCTTAACATGAATATTTATCTATCCAATAATAACGAGTCTTCACTATATCGGTTGGGTAATCTTACAATATAGTGTTTTTGTCATTCTCATGTTAATATCACTTCTCTGTTGATGTTTTATGTCTTTGGAATAATTCCAAATGCTTGAACACTGCACTATATCATGCTTTTCTATACATTCTTTCTTGGCTAAAACTGGTGTATTAGAGACAATGTTGTCAAGTGTTTATTTCTAACCGCTACTTATTCTGCAGTTTTAACCAATGTATGCACTATATTTACATGGTTTCGGAAGTTTATGAAAGGAAGGCTTCATGTAAAAGCAAATATGCATTGAATACCACCCTTAAGTCTTTCGATTCACAGCTAGTCTTACTATCTGTGCTGAAAAGGCTTTCCATTTTACAGTTTGTGCATGATATAGTTTGGTACCATTTTTAGATTATTTTTTTGTTTGTTTTGCTTCTAGTATCTCTTATTTCTTCATTCTCCACAAAACTGCTTCTCTGTTCAGCGTCTATTTTGTATTTGTCAACTTCCTTAAAAAAAGAAAACGACAGTTTATGATTTGCTCGTGTTACTCAACTATTTATCTTAGTTTCCCATTTTTTTTCTTTACGAACTATTTTGGTAGTCTGCCGTTCTCTACTAAACATTTTTGCTGTTCTTTTTATCTCTACGTATCTTACATAATATTGGGTGACACATTTGATGCGCAATAATCATTTCCCATGCTTTAAAAAAATCCATATAGCATATAAGTGAGAATATACCAATAGCCTATTACTAAAACATCAAGAATCTTGCTTTGTATTATTTCGCATTTAGGTCTGTTTCAAGTATAAATCTAATGCGTATATAATCATATTTCCAAACCATTTCTTTCGTTTTTTAAGCTGTACTCTCTTTTATTGATTCCAAAGCATTTGTAATCCTGTATTTGTCCTAATTATTTTCTCTTTCTTTTATCTAGCACAGCATTAGTGTTGTTTTTCTAATTTTCTTATCTTCATGGTTACTTAGCGCACTTCCTAATACGCATTTCATACCAATTTCTCTTCTAACTCCATATATTATCTTTTGCAGTGTTTTTATTTTATTTTATTTTATTTTATTTTAGTGTTAATCATTCGCAATATATATTTACGAACGATTGTTCTTTGTCATCACGTAACATTTCTATCTGAGTTCATCCTGGTTTAATATGTCGGTTAATGGTATTATCACTAGTCAGGAAATAGGATAAAAGTGAGATGGATTTATTTAGAAAAGCATTGTTCTAATGAATATTGGTTCAGTTTTTACATTTTCCTTTATCTGAAGAATTGTTTAAACACGCGTTATTTAATATCTCCAGTTAATTTTAGCGCTCTTAGTATATTTTATTTATATAAATATATTTCATTTGCAGTTAGGTATTTAAATATAGTAAAACTTCATTGTTTACACGTTTAGTTGTATTTCCATTCTTACTAAAATGTAACTGAAACAAGACATTTCTAAATTTCCGAGAAGGAAATCAGCGACGTATTACAAATGTACAACAACAATATATTTATACACAGAAGCCCGTCTTATATATATATATATATATATATATATATTTACATTATTTACATTTGACGGATATTTGTACTCATCTTGTTTGTTGTTAACACAACCTTCGTCAGGTGTCTTGGGGAAATTTCGAACCTGGGTTCTCATTCCTAACGATGTTACTATTCTTATGTTATTATTATTATTATTACTATTATTAATCAGGTGGCTGCCGTGAATCCTTCCTCAATACCGGTTCCCATATGCTATTCATATCTGCACTCGGTCTGCTTAGGAGGTTGTTGTGTCCTAGCATATGTGCTGCTTCATTTAGTTTTCGTATATTCCAGTGTTGTTCCCTGTCTATTATTTTAACTTCATCCCACAGGGGGAGGTGGTTTCCATTTTTCCATACATGATCAGCTATACCCGATTTATCAATATCTCCTCGTGTTGCAGCTTTGCGATGTTCTTCTACCCTTATTTTGAGGGGGCGAAATGTTTCGCCTTTGTATAACCTACCACAGCTGCATGGGATGGAGTACACGCAGTCTTTGGTCATATTCTCTTCTGTTGGTGGTTTTACCCGAAGGCGATATTTACGAAGTGTTGTATTGCTCTTGAATATTGCCCTGATGTCATATGGGCCGCATATCTTTTGTATCTTTTCGGAGAGGCCTTTCACATAGGGTAGACAGACTGTAGACAGTTTATTGGTTTCATCCTCTCTTTTCTTCATAATTGGAGTAGATAGTATGTTCTTGGGGTAGTTGTTTCTTAATAGATTGTTTCTGAGCTTGATCATTTCCTCGTGGTGGGTATCACGATCGCTACTTATATTCTTTGCTCGGTGTTTTAGGCACTGAGCAATTCCTTTCTTTACACTGTATGGATGGTGGGAATTGAAGTTAAGGTATCGTCCATTGAAGGTTGGCTTGCGATATACGGATGTCCTGAATCCATACTCGGTGCGTGTTATTAATACGTCCAGGAATGCCAGCTGATTGTTCTGTTCGTTTTCCATGGTGAACTGTATGGATGGATTTATTGAGTTCACATGATCTAACAGCATTTGGACATCTTGCTGGTGGGGCCAGAGAATAAAGGTGTCATCAACGTATCGCAGCCATAGGGTTGGTTTTAGTGGTGTTGATCCTAAAGCCAAATTCTCGAAGTATTCCATGTATATATTGGCTATTATCGGTGATAATGGCGTACCCATAGCTAAACCATCCTTTGTCGATATATATCAGTGTCCATACTGAAGTAGGTAATTTCTACACAGAAAGTCAACATTTCCATCAAGTTTGTTATTGGTATACTAGTGCGTTCTTTTAGATGGGTGTCTGTCACTAGTTTTTCTTGAATCACCGATAGTGCTTCACCAGTTGGGACTTTGGTGAATAGACTATCACATCTAGACTCACCATCTTGTTGGATTCAATGGGGGTATCCTTGATCAATTCTGTGAAGTGGGTGGAATTCTTCACGTATGATGTTGACTTTCCTGCTAATGGACTGATTATATCCACCAAGAAGCGGCTCAGTGGATGACATGCTGAACCTCTACAGCTCACTATAGGTCTTAGTGGAATACTTTCCTTGTGAATCTTAGGGAGACCGTACATGTGTGGTAGTTTACTGTAGTGTTGAGTCAGCTGTCTGTACTTCATTGGTGTGAAGTGATCCTTGTTCTTGATCAAGATCTGTGACAACTACCTCTCTGTTTTCAGAGTTGGGTCTTTCTTGACTCTACTGTAGCTACCATCACTTATAAGACTTGCCAATTTTTCGGAGTAGTCAGACTTGTTCATCACCACTGTAGCATTTCCCTTGTCCGCTGGGAGAAAACTATGATGGAATTGTCTCCTTGTAGCCTTTTGATAGCGAACTTTTCTTCCTTAGTGATGTTTGGTTTGGGAAGTTTCGCTTTCTCCAGTACCTGTCTCACCTTCCACCTTAGTTCATCTCCCTGAGCTTTCGGTACCTTTACCGCTATCTCTTCAATAGGGGCTATTATATCCAAGTATGGAATGCGCTTGATGGTTGTCGCAAAGTTGAGACCTTTGTTTAGTACGGCTTCTTCGGAGTCTTCCAGACGTCGGCTACTTACATTAATCACTGCTTTCACAGGTGGGTGATGGACTTCAGTCTTCATTCTCCGACCATTGAGTTTCATAAACTTCTTAATCTGGCGTGTCTTCACCGTTTCAAATTCTTTCATGTACGATTTTCCTAGATCTTGTTGGATTCTCTTTCTGTCGTCATCTCTAGTTATGTTTCTAAGTAATGAAGATAGCCTCTCTTTGATTTCGTTATTTAGTTGATGTTTTTTCCAACGGTTGTAATGGATCCTCTCACGGACGAGGGTATGTCCTGCCCTTTCCGCTACTCTTCTAGCTTTATATGAATCCACTGGTGTCATTATATTCAAGCCAGGTGGTATTAGCTTTGAGTCTCTACATCTACACAGGAAAGTTAGATGGTTTGAAAGACGAGCTAGTTTTTGATGGAGTTTCTCTATATGTCTCCAATGAAGTCTAATGTCGGCTCCGTACCGATTAGATAATACAGTTCTATATTTAAGAGTTGAGGAATTATTAACATTATTTACATTATTTACATTTAACGGATATTTGTCCTCATCTTGTTTGTTGTTAACACAACGTTTCGGCTGATATACCCTCCAGCCTTCGTCAGGTGTCTTGGGGAAATTTCGAACCTAGGTTCTCATTCCTAACGATGTTACTATTCTTATGTTATTATTATTATTATTACTATTATTAATCAGGTGGCTGCCGTGAATCCTTCCTCAATACCGGTTCCCATATGCTATTCATATCTGCACTCGGTCTGCTTAGGAGGTTGTTGTGTCCTAGTATATGTGCTGCTTCTTTTAGTTTTTGTATTTTCCAGTGTTGTTCCCTGTCTATTATTTTTAACTTCATCCCACATAAACTGTCTACAGTCTGTCTACCCTATGTGAAAGGCCTCTCCGAAAAGATACAAAAGATATGCGGCCCATATGACATCAGGGCAGTATTCAAGAGCAATACAACACTTCGCAAATATCTCCTTCGGGTAAAACCACCAACAGAAGAGAATATGACCAAAAATTGCGTGTACTCCATCCCATGCAGCTGTGGTAGGTTATACAAAGGCGAAACATTTCGCCCCCTCAAAATAAGGGCAGAAGAACATCGCAAAGCTGTGACACGAGGAGATATTGATAAATCGGGTATAGCTGATCATGTATGGAAAAATGGAAACCACCTCCCCCTGTGGGATAAAGTTAAAATAATAGACAGGGAACAACACTGGAATATACGAAAACTAAAAGAAGCAACGCATATGCTAGGACACAACAACCTCCTAAGCAGACCGAGTGCAGATATGAATAGCATATGGGAACCGGTTTGAGGAAGCATAGAAAAATAATAGATTTATAAGCCTTAAAATTCACCACATAATTGCCCACGGTTCCGAGTTCGATTCACGGCAGCGACCTGATTAATAATAGTAATAATAATAATAATATAATAATAGTAACATCGTTAGGAATGAGAACCCAGGTTCGAAATTTCCCCAATACACCTGACGAAGGCTGGAGGGTATATCAGCCGAAACGTTGTGTTAACAACAAACAAGATGAGGACAAATATCCGTCAAATGTAAATAATATAAATAATGTTAATAATTCCTCATCTCTTAAATATAGAACTATATATATATATATATATATATATACATATACATATACATACACACACATATATATATACATACATATTTACATATGTATGTATGTATGTATGTATGTATGAATATATATGTATATATTACGTATGTGTGAGTTATAGTGCGTGTGTGTGTAATTGCATATGTCGTGTGTGTATGTGAATATGAGTCCGGAGTATATTTGCACATATTTAAACTGATTATTTGCAAACATAGTGGTAATATTGTATTTCGCTTGCATTTGCAGTATATCATTGTATTCTGCTTTCTTGTTATAAATAAGTTTTACCTTCTCTTAATAGACTGAAAAAAAAAAAGATATATCTACAACTTCATATTTCAGTAAGTGAAATACTCAACATATTAAATGCAAATGTCATATGTTTAGAAATTTCAAATATTCACCAAACATGTATTTTTAAGAGAATATGAAAAGGCAGGTGTAATTTACCGAACACTAATAAGCATTTTATTTAAAAGTTATTTTCAAAGAAAAATTACAAAATGTTGCAAATTCTTTGTGTTAAGTTCAGTTAAAACAAATTTACAGACCTGTAAAACATTAACTGAGTTAGAAAATAGTAAGTATGGATAGGATGAAATAAACTAAATAGCTAACTAACTAATAAGTAATTAAGAAATTATATATAAACTAATTAACTAATTAACTAAGTAATGACAAAAGCATACTAAATAATTAAGCAGAGGTGTTAACAAATATCACACGCAACGCAATTACGTTCACAGCTACACAGGTAATTTTCAGTATGTAATTATGTTCAGAAAACTACCTGCTTCACCGTATGTTTTCACACGCACACTCCAGACACACACACACACACGTGCACACGCACGCACACACGCACGCACACACGCAAGCACATACACTCACACAAACATACACACGTACACATGTATATATAGATAATTTCATGTATGTAATTAGTGTGCGTATGCAATTAGACAGGCAAGATTTTGGTAGGCAATTATGTTGGTTTTCATAAATACAACTTATTTGGCACTTCTTCGTTCCAGTGTAGATTTACGCGTATTTCCTTATTTTCAAATCGCTGTAATTATTTAATGTTTTTGAAAATCGGAAATTTAGAAGGTGCCAAAAAAAAAACAGACCAAAACTCATATATATATAAGAAAGAAAAATAGTATAATCAGGCACTGATTAGTATTAGGGTTTTTAAATTTCGATATATAAAATTTTATAAATGTGTCTTGTTCACATTAGAAGTGTTTAAATACAAATTGCTCACGTTTATAATTTCGTTGGTATCCTTAATATAATCAAACTGAAACAAAGTATTTTTAATTTCCAGAATCTAAACCAACGAATACTTACTTGTAAATGCAAGACATTTATGTACACACTTTATATCCCAAAAATATATTCATGTACAAATAAATAAATAGTAAAATAAGAATTTAAGGTGTGAATCTTCATCGAACCATATTTCGTTCCTAGTTTAAAAAATAAATTTATTAAACTGTTAAATTTTTAACTTTAAATCAAGAAACAATATTGGTAAACGTTTCACCTGATGCACTAAACATGAAAGAAAATATGGTAGTTATTTTTAAAACGCTTCAAACGTAACGATATTTGATGTGCGGTTTAGAAGATCGCATCATAACCATAAAATATGTACTGGAGCGATTTGTTCCCCTAACCTGGCATTCAACAGACCAACAGACTGAAACGAATAAAAATGTACTGCCACCGACTGAAGAATTTGCATGTGGTGCCGTGACAGACGCTGCAAATTTTCTTGGTAACGTTTAGATATTATTGACTTAAGAAACCTATGTACATGTCATTCAAGTCTTGACCATCTGTTTAAATTTTAGGAAGATATTTATGGCCAGTGTGTCGCTCCTCCAATGTGATACTACAACATAAGCGAACTTTACCGACAGAAACAGTTAAAAGAAAAATGATATAAGTATTTTATATAGAAACAATTTTTCCAAATACAGATTAATATATGTGTCACAGAAACACATGCTCGTATATACTAGGTCATATACACAGCTGAAAACAATAGAGCATCTGTAAAGTTGGCAGCATTTAAATATTAATACAATTTAAAACGTTGCTTTACCTATAGGGTAAAGAATATTAACGGAAACACTAGACCTTTGCCATAAGGAAGCCACAAAAGTCACTCTAGCTTTCTCACTCTTTCCCTCCTTCCCTCCCTCCCTCCCCCCTCTCTCACTCTCTTTCACTACCTCTCTGATTCTCTTTGTCTCTTTCTCTCTCACACATAAGCAAACATATGCAGACACACGCTGAAACACACATAGACACAAAGACTAATACAGATGCATATATATATATTTACGCATGTGTGCAAGTTTTAGTCACTTATGCTGAAAATAAAGGTGGATATAGTTGAACCAAGGAAGAATTGGAATAAAATCAATATTAGAATTTTGATTCTAGGGGGAAAAAACGCATACATCAAACTACAAGAAACATATGTTAGATATAGAAGCTTATTGTATTAAAATGATTTGAGAGGAAAACGAAATTCAGGTTAACTGGATGTTAATGGTCTTGTGTTTGAGAAAATCGATTTCTTCCAAGAAAACAAACGAACAGCGTAGTGGATTAGTTAGGTTCAGCCCATTTTATTAATCCGCTTTAAATCTTTGAATTTTAGCTTAACATAGTGTATTCAATTAAACACACATACACACATATGTATATATGAATAAATATATATGTCTATCTATCTATCTATCTATCTATCTATCGATCTACACACACACACACACCAATATATATATATATATATATATATATATATATATATATATATATATATATATATATATATATATATACATATATATACATATATATGCATATATGTGTGTATATATATATGTGTGTGTGTGTGTGTCTGTTAGTGTGCATGTGTGCGTGCGTGCGCGTGTGCTTCTGTATGCGAATACACATGCACACACACACACACACACACACAAATGCACATGCACACATATGTCTTTGGAATAGGAAAGAACATTATATTTTTGATAGCATTTCTACACATACTCAAGTAACTGTATACCAGGTAATGGAAAGGCTCTTGTTATTCGCACAAAGTTCCGAATATAAATATACAAACACATACACACACACTTGATGCAGAGATATGACAAGTATATACACAACACCCACACACCGTATGCACAAATGCATAGATACATATACATATGGTTTGAGATATATACTATATAAGCAATCATTTGCAAGCTTATATTACATATGTGCTCACGTGTGTATGTACGTACGTATGTATGTGTGTATCTATGTATGTATATATCTATCTATCAACATTATATATATATATATATATGATATATATGTAAAATTTCGTTATAGGTATGTATAAGATGAAATCTTATATAAAACACTATAAACAATAATAAAAATGGAGGAGACATGTTAAAAGTTACAAATACAATCTAATATCTACATACGACCGTTTCAAATGTCAATACAATTATGTAAGAAAAAAACATTAACTATGATAATAATAATTGAAGTTATGTATCAACATTCTCGTCAGTGTAGAAAAATTTAAGGAAAATATCAAAAACAAGAAAAAAAGACTATTAGCAAAAGAATGTAGAAGGAAAAACAAATAGGATAATACGGACAATCTGACTGGAAATTTGCAAATAACTTGTAAAGAGGGAAAAGAAGAGAAAGAAAACATGTCAATGTATTTTGGAGTCTATCTGTGGAAAGAACTATAAACTAATCTGGCCAACGGATATAGTTTTAAATATTTGCTTTCGCCCGATTAGTTTATAATTTTTTGCACAGATAGACTCCAAAATACATTGACATGTTTTTCTTTCTTTCCTTTTTCCCTTTTTACAAGTTATTTGCGAATTTCCATTGAGATTGTCCGTTTTTCATTCTACATTCTGTTGCTAATGTTTTTTTTTTGTTTTTGATGTTTTCCTTAAATTTTTCTACACTGACGAAAATGGTGATACATTACTCTATTATTATAATTAATGTTTTTTCTTACATATTTGTATTTCCCTTTGAAACGGTCGTATGTAGATATTAAATTCTATTTTCAAATGTTAACATCTCTTCTCCATTTTTATTATTGTTTATAGCGATTTATATAAGATTTTATCTTATACATGCCTATAACGAACTTTTTACTTGGTATTTTCATATTTTAATAGCTTGCTCTAGCAGGCTATCATTTGGATATGATGAATATTTATTAGAAATGTACTTTTAGTCATTATTTTATTTGACTAACTTTTATTGAACTTCTATTTCAGAAACTAACAATCACAAGCCCTATGCTTACTAATGAAATGAAAAGGCACGCTGTGATTGTGGCTGTCAAGGTTACGCAGGGTGATTTAGAAATTTCTAGTCTTCTGAAATTTGCAAGATATTATGTCCACAAGATTCTGTGCGTTAGAGAAAGAAGATGGAAGAGTATTGCCTGTATGAAATATTCCAAACGCTCTGATTCTGTCAGAACGCCTGAATTTATTCAGAAAGTTAAGCAAAACATTGAAGACAATCCAGGAAAACTAATGGGGTCAATTGCAAAAACATTTTGTGCATCAGAAAAAAAAATACTCAGAAATGTTGTGCATAAAACATCAGGCACAAATCTTACATGATGCGGAGAGGTCAAGTCACGTCGGAAAAAAACAAGAAAAACGTTTAATCACATCGAAAGAACTTTTGAAAAAGCTTTAAAATCCATCAGAAGATGGTGTGATTTGGTTTCTCCCAGAAACTTTGACCAGGATCAGAAAACAGAAAAAATCACAGATGGCTATGTACAGACCCTTCTGAGGTTCCAAGAGTAATGTACACAAAATTTCCTGCAAGTGTCATTGTTGTGGGTGGTGTTGGTAATGAAGGACATATGATGCCTCTTCACGTTTTACCACAAGGCCTTAGGATGGATACTGCTGCGTATATTGAGGTTCTGGATAAAGTTGTTAAGCCTTGGATCAACAGTATATACAATGAGATGTCTCATGTCTTTAAAAAAGATTCAGCACAATCACACAAGGCTCAAATGACACAAGAGTGGGTGATGGAAAAATTTCATGATACATAAAATGAGGCCTTATATGTACTTAAATATGTATATTTTCACTAAACTAGTAAAATATATACATAAAAAAGTTACGGAAATTATAATATTAAAATAATACAAAGAACCAAAAAATGTAACACGATAAATTAAAACACAAATCAAAACATCGATGTAATGTCCAAACAAAATGTGTGACAATACATTCGATTTTAAATCCTCATTTATTTCCCCATGAGATCAGCATGAGGAGGAATTTAAATTCGTTATATATTAAAGTGTATGACAACTTCAGATCGATCCATCCGAAATATGGAATTAAGAGTAGTTAAAAGAAATTTTAAATCCATTATCATCACTTCGGGAGCATAGTCATGCAGTAAAAAACAACTTCAAGGGCTTATAGAGAAACCATACTTGCCATGTCAAATACGAGATAAAAATATATAGCACGATTATCAAACGATTATCAAAGAATTTTAATGCGTATGAAATAAGTTCAGTCGATAATATGATCTGGTATTATTGTGTATCATTAGCTTTCTCCTCAACCTCTTCTTCCATTCTTTCTCTCCTTTTTTGCATGTTTGTTTGTTTGTTTATTTGTTTCTTTCTTTCTCCTTTTCATTTTTTCTTTGTTTCTCTCCTTGTCTCATTACTTATATTTTATTTCTCTCATGCACACATATACGTATATGTAAAACAGTATGTGTGTTTGTGTATGTGTTGTATGTGTGCATTTGTGTGTGTGGATGTTTGTGTTTCGCTTTCTCTCAATCTCTCTGTTCCTCTCCCTATATATATATATATATATATATATATATAAAACTTTTGAATATGAAAATTTAAAAGTTTAAAAACCTTATAATATATATATATATATATATATATATATATATATATATATATAGGGAGAGGAACAGAGAGATTGAGAGAAAGCGAAACACACACACACACACACACACACACACACACACACACGCACACACACACACACATTTATATATATATATATATATATGTGTGTGTGTGTTTCGCTTGGGTCATTTCTCTGTCTTGAAAGAAGACTTGCCTCTATGGACATGCGATCATCCCTATTCTTCTCACTAAAAATATGGGGAACCCAAAAATCCATCTTGCTGACTTTTCCTATCTTTTCCAAGTGGCGACAGAATGTGGATTGGGATGAGTTAAGGCCAATTGCTTATTCCCGAGGACTTCTACAAGGATTGCATGCCAATAATTCTATTAAAGCAACTTGATCGGAGTCTGATGAGCGCCCTGGTCTAAGCCGATGTCTCAATTACAAATCTCCAGTACGAAACTTTTAAACCATTTTCTCACTTGTCGGTAAGTAATGACACGTTGGCTGTAATCACTGCATATTTTGTTAGCTGTATGACGTTTTTTTTTCCGTTCTTAAATTCTCACACCATCACATCTAGAATATGCACTTCAACTGATCTATTTTAGGGTAGTGAAATTTAATATTAATCTACGATGTTTACGCTTTCGCTGCTTAAATATGAATGACAGATGAGGCCCTTTTAAAACCGTAGTTTTAATTTTAAACTTTAACATATGAAAATCGAAATCCATCATAATTTAGTTCCAAAAGACGTAAATTTTTTATGACTCGATCCAACACATATGTTAAGCTACGTATATATCTAGATGTTTATTTCTCAGTTTCCCTGTTCATGTATCGTTTCTTCATTTATCATTTTACTATTACTTTAATTTATCTTATTATAGCAGCCTTCTTCAGTATATGTTATCTTCCTCGCTAGAAATCTATCTTACAGAAGGGCCTAAATCCATCTACTCATTTCTGTTATCTTTTATCGCAGTTCTTATATGAATATTCTTAATGCACAAATTTCGAACACATTTGTTTTTATTACATAACAGTATTTTCATTTTACACAACCAAAACGATAACTAGTTTAAAATCACACTAAAATTCAGAAAGAATGTAAAATAACAAAATGGTAGTCGTCATCGTGATGTACAAAAGAATCACAAAAGACAAAAACAATTTTCTTCCAGTGAAGACATGTAAGAAGCAGATAACACGATAAGGTGGTGGAAATCGTAGTAGTTTTAAGTCCTAAAACTTTCCTTCGCGTAGTTTAAGAATATTATGACAATCCACATATTAAATGGTAAAATGTTACTGCAGAAGAATCTCGATGAGAATCTACGGGAATATATATCTAGTAATACCAATTCGTCGTATAAAGTGAATTTATTCTGAAATGACAAAGTTTGTCCTCAACCATAACACACTTGTAAAAGAAATGCTGTTAATAGCTTCGTTCTAAATGACTTCAGTATATGCTAAATGAAGCTGAACAAGTTTCCTTAAAATATATGCGGAAAATAATTCGAAACATTTTATACGGTTATGTAATGAATAATTATGTTTGTACCATCGTGTATTAAATTCATTTTCCCTCAACCAATTGTACATGTTTTATATGAACCAGTTGCGTTGTATAAGATATGCATTTGACTAGGCAGTTAACACACAGTGGATAATTGCTGCTGTAAATAACATGTAGCATAATGTATATTATTCATTTATGGTAGGGAATCGTTTAGAATTAAATAGATGAAGGGAACGCATTTATGGATATGGAGATTGTACGATATTCCATCAGCACGGTGAAATGTTTTGATACAAGATAAGAGTTTACACTAGGGCTGTAAAATTGATAATACGATATTATTTGCCTGCTTTTTTTTCCTATTTTATGATCATCTAGACATAACTGACAAATGGATATAACCTCAAAACACCCCACTAACCAGGAATGGCTCGCTACAGTAGGAAAAATTCGTGGGAGGGATGGTTTTCCTACCACATAAAGAGGTCTATATTCTGAAGAACATTAGGCGTATATTTAAACCTATTTTGTATTATATCAAATATCTCAATAATATCCCGATATATATATATATATATATATATATATATATATATATACATATCATAAAGAAATATATCCCTCAGTTGATGGTCAGAGTTATCTTTCTGTCTTTCTTTTCACAGAAGTATTCATAATATTCATAACATTTCTAATAATTTCCCCTTTGTTACAAAAGCGGAGTCTTCGTTTATAGAACTGAATGCATGTACATCGAATGCATTTTTGCGTATATATCTTCAAAATGCACACGGACAAACAAGCGCATGCCCATATGTATGTGTATTTATGTGTGATATGGGATAGGATATCTATCTATCTATCTATCTATCTATCTATCTATCTATCTATCTATCTATCTATCTATCTGTCTATCTATCTATCTATCTATGTATCTATCTATCTATCTATCTATCTATCTATCTATCTATATATATATATATATATGCATCTATGTGTCTGTCTATCTATCTATGTATCTATGCATGTATGTATATATGTATGTATGTATGTATATATCTAACTATCTATCTTCACCTACGTATACATATATAAATATAAATTAATAGAGGTCCCAAAAGTGATGGAGGGTGCTGACTAGCACAGCTTATGCTAAACTAAGAGTTAAATTAACTTCAAAGTCGCTGAAGTACTATACTTAATGACTGACAAAGGGAGGTATACCCCTAGCCTATATATCCGTATCACGATTTCGAATTTTGGTGTAGACTAACTTGATTCTCATCAGCAGCTCTTTACGTCTAGGGTTAAACTGAACTTCCTTTGTCAATCCGATAAGAAAAACGGGTGAAAACATATGCTGATGTTCAAAATGGTAGAGGTGTAAGCAGCAACTTAAGAGGGTGGTTTATTAGCAATTACAATCTAAAGGCAAAATTTATAGACGTCACAAAAGTGACAGAAAGTGTTGACTAGCACCGCTTGTACTAAAATAAGAGTTAAATTAACTCCAAAGCCGATAAAGCACTATATTTAATGACTGACAAGAGGAGGTAGTTTCTAATTGCTAATAAGCCATCCTCTTAATCTGTTATTTGTGCTGAAAATCAGCTGAAAATGTTTTCAACGGTTTTTCTTGTAAGATTGACAAAGGAAATTGAATTTAACCCTTGGCGTTAAGAGAAGGTCATGAGAATTAAGGTGGTCTACACCAAAATTCGAAATCACAATACTGCTATATACGCTAGGAACTTTGTCAGTTCTTAAGTATAGTGCTTTAGTGGCTTTGGGGTTAATTTCTCTTAGTTTAGCAAAAGCAGTGCTAGTCTGTACCCCGCGTCACTTTTGTGACCTCTATTAATTTTGCCTTTAGGTTCTAATTGCTAATAAGCCCCACGCTTTAATTCGTTTCATATATATATATATATATATATATATATATATATATATATATATATACTCATCTATCTATCTATCTATCTATTTATCTATATGTCCGTTTGCCTGTCTGCTTGCCTGTCTTTATCTCTCTCTTTCTCTCTCTCCCCCCTCTCTCTCCCTCTCTCCCCCTCTCTCTCTCTATATATATGCAAGACCTTGTCCGCATTTATGTGTAACTACGTATGACATACTTTACAATCGAGCATATATCTATGTATATAATCTCCGATATTTGCTATGTGAAAACATACATGTCTGTGTGTATGCGTGTGTTTGTATGAATGTGTGAGTGCGTGCCTGCTCGCGCGCGTGTGTTTGTTTGTATCCATATCTGTGTGCACAAATCTATTTTTGCTCATCTATTTCTTTCTCCTGCGCTGATAAATCTACGGTTGCGTTATAGGCGTCTTTCACAAATGATCAATCTGCTATCGCACGTCAAAAAGATATCGGAATACTTTTTTTTCAAGATTTTTTAATCTATTGC
>NC_142935.1:12554280-12559280 GCF_046866305.1 Octopus bimaculoides | reverse complement strand
AACGAAATGCCGCCGAGCATTTTGTCTGAAAATATTAAATAATCTACCAGCGCATCACTTTAGAATAGGTATATATAATGGCATCCAAATATTGGGTTAAAATGCCTTTACATAGAACAAAAGAAGAATTCAAATCCAATGTTTAAACGCTATTTTTTTATAGCTTTTCCATTTCGAGTTCAACGATTAAAAACGTGTTATTTCACCAATTGAGTACTTGAACTAAAAATGGAATCATGTTGTACCGTGCAATACCAGTTTTGTTATTCGTTCTCTATTAAATGTTGCTGTGGAAGTCCAATGGCCCAGTGGTTAGGGCAGCAGACTCGCGGTCATAGGATCGTGGTTTCGATTCCCAGACCGGGCGTTGTGAGTGTTTATTGAGCGAAAACACCTAAAGCTCCACGAGGCTCCGGCAGGGGATGGTGGCGAACCCTGCTGTATTCTTTCACCACAATTTTCTCTCACTCTTACTTCCTGTTTCCGTTGTGCCTGCAATTCACAGGGCAAGTCTTGTCACGCTGAATATCCCCGAGAACTACGGTAAGGGTACACGTGTCTGTGGAGTGCTCAGCCACTTACACGTTAATTTCACGAGCAGGCTGTTCCGTTGATCGGATCAACTGGAACCCTCGACGTCGTAAGCGACGGAGTGCCAACATTAAATGTTGCTGCTTAACCCCGAGTTATTTTGCAGTCGTATACTCATAAAGAAATCAGTTCCAGCAATAATCATCTTGTCGTTTATATTCTATATCTATAACTGCATAATCTAATGTCTTTATAAAGACGGCAAACTGCTATTTCTAGTAGACGGTAGAACTCTGTATAGTCTACAGAATAGAATCACACTTTAACTTGAGGAAAGTAATGTATACGACTAGATTATTTCATAGTTTTCAGATTTTCATAATGTAAAAGCATTATAGACAATTTACTTTCTGCGTAAACACTTCTGCTAGTTATGCGTTGGAAAATTCTCAGAAGTACAACATAAGTTTCACCAATTAGGATTTATTACTGTATTTCGACGATCGGAAAGCGTCATTTGATCGCTTTTATCACAGACTTTTTGAATAACCTATTCATATGACTGTATCGTTAAAAAGATATTTTAAATGTAAAAATTATTCAATAGCTAAGTAAATGGAATAAGCCTTTCTTCATATCACGTCACTCGACAACGTTGGCTGTCAACGCAGACATATTATTCATCTGTAATATATATAAATACAGAATTTCGTGACATTGTTTGAAAGCGATTCTTTGAAAAGTGACTTTGTATTGATAACTGGTTATATATTATTCGCCGTTATAAATTATTTCTGCTGCAAAAGATGGTATTATTAAAATGTGGCAAAACTGTCATTAATAGATTATGCATTCAATCTAACTTTCCTTAAGTAGTATTTAAAAATATCCCATACAATCTTAGATGAAAGCACTCTGTCCAATATAGACTTGATACACAAGTAGTTGTTAAATGTAACCAATATGGTCTGAGAGATGAAATTAAACTTTAGGTCATTTCCGTATGAAATTTCCGAAACGGACTTTCATACAATGATACAAAAGAAAAAATAAAAAATAAAAAAAAAGACAAACAAAAACAATTTCCTACAGTTCTCTCTATTTGATACTTCTACTTTATCGTGACCAACGACATACTCACTATTTCTGACACAAACTATAAACTATAATATGGGTGGGAACTTTATTTTCTGGCTGCGAAATGTAGCCAATAGATCGGCACTGCTGCTGCTGCTGCTGATGATGATGATGATGATGATAATAATAATAATAATAATAACAATAATAATAATAATAATAATAATAATAATAATAATAATAATGATGATAGTAAAGAAGTAGTTGGTGAGCGAGAAGTAGTTGGGGAGGATCATAGCCATATGGTGAGAGGAATTCTTTGCGGTTTGAATAATTCACCTTTGAAAACATAGGTGTTTCTTTCAACATCCTTAAATAATCCTTATCCAGAGACCTTTTGAGTGGGATGGGCTACTCGACCATCTCGGCAAAAGAATTTGATAAGTTCAGAACATATAAAGATTTCGTAATCGAACTCGAAAAGATGTGTTACAATACAAAGTGATTGTAGGAGCACTTGGAATGATGAAAAAAGAACTGAAAATTATTTCAGAATTACCCCTGGTTTACCAGCCATGTATTAAGTGCAAAAGATTATCTTAACTGATACGTCACATGCACTGAGAAGAGCATTGTCGCTGCCAATTTTCTTTCCTTTTCCTCTTTATTTTCATTGTTTATGTTCATTGCATATTTTTTTATATTTTCCTTTTTATCTCTGCCTTTCTTCCCCTTTTTCTCTATCACACGACTTTGTAAATGGACAATCTGTTGTGCTTACTTTAATGACCTGCTAATGTATACAGTACGTTTCTCTCTCCTGGGTATCAGGAAGAGACTCTGCAAGAAATGGAAACAGAATTGAAAGAAGATGATAATGAAAATATAACAATAATGATGATGATGAATTCAAATTTGCTTTGATCTTCTAAAATACTTTAATTTTTGAATAGAATTCTGAATATTCTTTTCCTTTTATGCAAACTTTCTAATTAACACCGAAGAACCCCTGTAAACCTAAAGCTTAAAAGCGGTGCAACAACATCGTCACTAAAGACGAGGTCTGAAGCAACAGACTTTATGACACCGTATTACAAGCATCAAATGTTAAATGAAGTTAACAGTCTTTGCATATTTCTGAACGGTCAATATGTGCCTTCGATGCTAAAGTCGTTGCGTAATGTGTCCTTCATTGCTGTTGTGGTTTCTACGAAGATTTTAAAACATTGAAATCCCAAGTTGTGTTAAAATTATCTTCGCTTGTAAACAAACCACCGCCGTTACTCACGTTTTCCTTCTTGCTGTGACGATCTTCTTAATCTCTCTCTCTTTCTCCTTCTCTCTCTCTGTAGCTATCTCTTTGCCTTTGTCTCTCATTCTCTGACTATCGCTTCTACATTCTCTCTAGAGTTTTCTCATATAGTATCTCGCTCACGTTTCCTCTCCCTTTCTCATATCATCACTATTTCTCATCCTCCCTCTCCTCCCCCCACTTCTCTATCTGCCTTTCTGTGTCTCGTTCTGTCTCTTTCCGAGAGTGTGTAAGACACTCTGGGCAAACGGCTTTGGAAGATAATACAAAAAATATATAAAATGGAATTTTTTTAGAAGATTCGTGCATGTATACTTTAAAATAATCACTATAAATTCGCTGTTACAAAGCGAATAATGACGAGGATTATGATGATGATGATGATGACGGCAATAGTAGTATTAGTATTAGTAGTATTAGTATTAGTAGTAGTAGTAGTAGTAGTAGTAGTAGTAGTAGTAGTAGTGATGATGATGATGATGATGATGATGATGATGATGATGATGATAATAATAATATTTTTTACATACATACATTACCTGTGATTTTGCGTGTGTAAACTGGGAATGCATACAATGAGCTTCTCTGCTTCTCTGCCCTAGGTGTACGGAAAACACTCGGCGAGAAATGGAAGAAAATTTGAAGAAAGAAGAAAAAATCATAATATAAATAATAATAAATGCGACTGTAAGAATTGAATTTGTGGTTTGCAAATGTCTTTATATGCGTGTGTACGTGTTTTAAAAATATATAATCTCTGAATTACAATATTTATTACCATACAGTTTCCTATCCAGATATTTCCAGAAAAATCACTGGACGATTGAAACTAATCTGTTATTTTAACAAGGTTGACACTAAGCCAATACATCTTTCATTCTAGTAACGTTTCTGTATTGCATTTGGGAGTTGATAAGTGCAGTAATTCTTATAATGTTGCACATAAATTAATAAAGTATTTCGATTCAGCGATTGCTGCAAATTCGTTTGCTGCATTACTCTTTCTCAGTGAATAGATCGCAGTTTCGATCTACAAATAAAATTTTGAATGAATTTGACGGCCTTTATAAGCTTCTGCCTAACTAACTTATGGCTTCCGTGCAGCAATAGCTTTAATTTCACCACACAAACACGTATCGAAACACTTGCTATGCACATAAGGCACAGGTTTAGCTGTGTGATAGGAAGCTTGCTTCCAAACCCATGGTTTGGTGTTCAGTCCCACTGCATGGCACCTTGGGCAAGTGTCTTCTACAATAGCCTCGAGCCGATTAAGGCCTTGTGAGTGGATTTGGTTGACGGAAACAGAAAGAAGCCTGTCCTATATATATATATATATATATATATATATATATATATATATATATATATATATATATATATATATATATTATACTTCGTCTTTGTATCTCGTTTGCAAGATACTTTATGTGAATTAGTATGTTGAAACAATTGTTCAATTCCACGAATTGATTAACTATCTGAAATTTTTATTTTTAAAATTCTTCCTTTGTGTGAAATCTTTAATCGTATTGTGTTTGTTAATTATATTGGCATGATGACTCTCCCCAGACATAACAATGTATATATATATACATATACATATATATATATATATATATATATATATATATATATATATATATATATATATATATATATATATATATATATATATATATACTAAGTACTATGTACTAAGTCGATACATTCGGCTACAATTCAAGATGGTGTCCCAGCATGGCCGCAGAATAATGACTGAAATGATAAGTACCTTTGTGTATTTCCATAAAGTTCGTTGAAAATAGATAGAATATTGAGCCGCAATGAGAAGTTAATCAATTGCCGTCGTCAGCCATGAACCTTTGCGTTGCCCAGAATGCAATCATCCGGACTTTTAAGCCGCTAATCCTCAAAACCATTTGACGGCCTTTTACTCTCGTCTCCTCCACGCGTTCAGTCAGAATGGTCTTTGACAATAACATGTCGCGCGTTGAATAGCAAAAAATGTGATATATAGACGTTTTTGGAGTTTCAGCTCGTCTAATGCTGCAGCGTTTGTTACCGTTTCTTTCCAGCC
>NC_142935.1:12534280-12546780 GCF_046866305.1 Octopus bimaculoides | reverse complement strand
GCTTTGAAATAGCATTCCGTCTTTTACGGATTTACAAGACATCATTAGCTAATATATCCTTCCCTACTTGAACACATTCAAGTGTTATTTGCCGGAGATTTATTTACTTTTTCTAGCAAGTCGATCCACAAAACAGATGTCCATTTGCTAACTCGGGGTATTGTTGTGTATGCAAAGTTTATACTAGAATTGATGAATATGTTTAAATCTAAATCCCATTTTGCAGGCGGAATCTGTATTGCCCAGGTTGTGACATAGTTGGCTTCATTGAATTCATGTTTCACTTATTTCGACGTTGGCTCCTTCTCATTCCCGAGTATTTCTATATTCGTTTGTGCTTTCTCATTTATATCAATGCCTCTGAGATCAATGAAGAGATTCTGCTTGTGCGGACTGATTAGGGTGGATCCCGACTTACCTAGGGATTGACCTATGCTCTGTGGTTTCGAAGAAATCTTCTGCGCAATGTGTATTGTGACATATAGTTCCAAACATCGAAATGCCACAGATTGCCGTCAGCTCAGGTATTAATTGAATTAAAGCAATCTGGCATTATCCTCTTCCGCTAGTTCAGCCAGCGCGATCATGAATCTTTATCCGCTTCTTCTGCAATTTTTAACTTAGAACAGATGGAGAGTCTCTCCTCGAGAAGGTTTTAGCCAATATGGTTTTGCTTGTAAATTAGAGGTGTAGGGTATTTTCCCAAACATAACTAATCACTAAGGAGCGCGTGGGACAGTGTTTAAATAAAGGTTACATATTGGTTTCAAATTTTGGCACATGGCCAGTAAGATTGGGACATGGTTTAGGTAGATTACATCAACGCCAGCGCTTAACTGTTACTAATTCTAAATACATTTCGTGCTTCGCTACCTCAACAGCTCCTTTATCTTTACAGGATCAGGATAAGACATTATCAGGCGGAACCACGTCCCGTTTCGGCCCCTACTCTTCTACCATATTCAAAGTGGCAGCTGCTCCCCTTTCGCGCCCCATCCCTTACCATAAAGCAATATAATGTAATCACAGTGAGTACAAGCGTCTGTCGATTTCAGAATGTATGAGCAACTTAAAATCTATGGGAACAAAAATCAGAAAATAAAAGTATCTTTCGGGTTTGAGACCAACATTAGGCTTGAAACTAATGTCGATACGTTACGAGTCAGATAAACATGTTCTTGGGTAAAAAAAGAAAAGAAGAAAGCATGGTGTGGCTCAGGTATGGCTGTGTGGTAAAGAAACTTGCTTCGAAACAAAGTGGCTTCAGGTTCTGTGTTACTGCGCCGCATCTTGAGCAACTACTCTTAATTGTAACCGCGAGGTGACCGATAATTGGCAGTCACAAACTGGGAGCCCGTCGACTGTATACATTTATGCAAACACACAGACACATGTATATTTACATGGTGTATGCATGTGTATATATATGCATGCATGGAATATGTATACATGTAAGCCTATCTCTCTCTCTCTCTCTCTCTCTCTCTCTCTCTCTCTCTCTCTCTGTCTGTCTGTCTGTCTGTCTGTCTCTCTCTCTCTCTCTCTCTCTCTCTCTCTCTGTATATATATATATATATATATATATATATATACATGTGTGTCGCAACCGCCATCATCACCACCACTTCTCAACCGGTGTTGATTTGTTATTTAGTTCTAGGTAAATTAGTGTTTCAGCAGGAGAGAACAAAATAATGAGCAACGCTTCTCTTTTATTCATTTCTTTCATTCTTTATTCTTTCTTTTTCTTTGCTTTAGTAACATATAAGAACACGAGTCGATGGTTTCAATTTAGACAAATTCAATGCGGAACTTCAGATTGACCGCTGTCAAATGGCTGAAACAAATAAACGATAACAGATGGAAGGTAGTACTGAGTCGAAGTGATATGATATTCCGAAGTATGTAACTAATATGCTGAAGTACGTACAATCTACATGTAATTTCTACCAAGAAAGACGCTCTTCACTTGCTCAGCGTCTCTGAGACAATTTATTCTATCAGCGAAAACAATGGGTATATGGTATTTATGATATATATATATATATATATATATATATATATATATATATATATATATATATATATATATATATATATATATATATATATATATACTTATTTCCACACAAATAAGCTGGTAATGCTATTACGTAGACCTAAGGTCCTATGCTCATTAAACATAGGTAATTACAATGAAGATAATATTTTAGATTTGACTACCTATTGATACTAATGACCAACTTTCTGTGGCATATAACGAAGCAATGCAGATACGAAACAAACTTATTTCACTCCCAGATAACAATACCTTTGGGTATGTATCATACACATACACAGATGCATACACACACAAACACAGATGCATACACACACAAACACACACAAATACAAAGGTGCACCCCTATATATATATATATATATATATATATACGCACACATATATGTATATACATATACAACACATTATATATGCACATACACAGACAAAGACAGACACACACACAGATATATATATATATATATATATATATGTGTGTGTGTGTGTGTATGTGTATACATATGCATACAAACATGTTTATTAGATTAATAAATGGTACAGAACGGAACAGAGCAACAGAACAGAGAAACATAATTACGTTTTGCTTTTCGGCAACTGAAGCAATATTAAGGAGACAGATTTCGGTTAAAAATTACACCTGGGGATAACATACATAATTTGGCTTTCGCTTCCGCTTTTCTACTTCTGAGAACATTTCCAGTTTACTATTTATGTAATAAGTAATGGCTGCTTGATTCTAAAACGATAATGTAAAACAGCCTATATGAGAAGAAACAGCAAAACTAGTACTATCACTAACATATAAATAATATAATAGTTAGTTATATCGATTCCTTGTCTAATGTCCTGTGAATTTATTGTTCGAATATCTCTTCTGGCTTTGGTTTGCAAACTTATTTTATCGTGGAAACCTTCTATAATGGTAAAAATATCGGTTAACGAATTTCTAAGGTGCAAGCGTGCCTGTGTGGTGCGATGCTAGCTTCTCAACTATACATATCATTCCCAGTTCAATCCCACAGCATGGCACCGTGACCAAGTGTCTTCTGCTCTAACTTCGAGCCGACCAAATACTTGTGAGTGGAACTGGTACAAGTATGAGAATTCATACGTCTATGATTTCACACAGTTCCGTCTACCAAATTCACTCAAGGAATTGCTCCACCTTGAGGTAGAGAAGATATGTTCTTACGTTGCCGCACAGTAGGGGCTGAACCCGAAACTATTTGGTTTCAAAGTATGCTTCTTGAAGGGATTGGTCGAACATAATTGTGCAATCCTTTCGGTTTTTGGAGCGTCCTCAGTAAAATGACCCGAGATATGCTTCAATTACCATTGCCATTACCTGTTGACTTGTCACCTGCATAATATAAAACGGTTTAGGATGTTAACAATAAGCAAAGTAGATGCTGCTACTCTGGATTCCTGATCTCCCGACCGGAGATGTCACTTATTGTGGTTATTTGCATTAAAACTCTGTATAATTTTGAATGAATTTATGTCTGGAAGAAGTCCTCTCCACTGCGTGGTACTGTTAATTAATTTTAATTAAATTGTATTTTGGTGTTACCGCACTGACTAATTGTTTACAAGAAATAATTAAGATGTTAGTGAATTTTCGCACATCAGTAGTTTAAAAGAAATGAATAAAAAATTTTCCGCTCGTTACACTAATTAAATTAACACCGCAGTTAATTAAATACGATTTCTTGAACAGAAATAAGAGCCCGACTCTGGGCTCGATCTTAAACACAAATATTCCTAAGTCGGTGGGTGGATATCCAGACGATACAGAGATTGAAGCAGTATAGTCTGCCTAATCCGTCCGATAGCAATCCAATGGGGTTATTATGTGGCAGGTACGATTGAGAAAGACGCCAACCGACAACCTACAGCACCGAGCAGACATGGTGGTTTGGATCAAGAATGAATTCGTAGGTCTTCAAAAAGACACTATGAGGAACGTATGCCGCATATTCCGAGGTGTGTTAGGGAATTCATGGTAGTTGAGGGTGGATAATATTTGCTTTCTCTGTATGCGAACTGTCAGATTTATTGCGAACACCCTGTACATCATCACTCGGAAAACTACATTTGACCGTAGTAAATAAATCTCTATACTACAAGTAAACTGAGTGAGGATCTTTTACGAGAATCTCTTAACTCACCTCTGTCGGTCACGCATCTAACTGTACACGCGAAATAGATTGTTGTACACACAGGCATACACACACACGCACACACACACACACACACACACACACACACACACACACACACAGTGTACAGTTAGATGCATAACCGACAGAGGTAAGTTAAGAGATTAACGTAAAATATCATCTTTCATCATAAATATCATCATAAATAAATATATATATATACAGAAATATTAATATTTCTAAGTCTCTTTAAAGGAGACTACGGCAGCGGTGCTGGATATTAATAGTTATCACCAAACTAACATGACAGTCAAGAAAGATAGGACGGGGCTGCCGTTAATTAGCTCTAAGAGGCCTAGAAACTAGTCTGTAGATACCAGACCAGCAAGGAGAAGCGGCCAACCTCCCCTGTTCGAAGGTTATAATGGACACAAGTTCGTATGTCACATAGCTAGCTAAACGCGATGGCCGCTTGGAGCTAATCAACGGCAGCATTCGTCCTATTTCGAATTTGCATTTCGAAATACTGAAGATGTGAAATAAGTAAGTAAATATAACTTTACTTTAATCTCAAAACGCGTATGTAGCTAATCTGAGTCGTGCAGATTCGCTATTTTTTTCTTTACGCCTACGTAAAAAAGTGTCTTACTGTGCGGGACATCTTTATGGTAGTAGAAAAGGCATTTAACTCCTATTTCTAAATTTGGTGCATGGCGAAGCAATTAGCTGACCCCTGATTATAATTATGTTTATAATTATAGAATATATATATATATATATATATATATATATATATAGCAGATGTGGTGTCTAGCTCTGAGGAAGGGCAAATATAATAGACCGAAGCCAGGCTGGTCTGATGATCCCCACACTAGAAGGTGGAGGTAGTTCGCCCTCCTGCTCGATATCTCTCGGATGCAGCTAGAGGAAATGTCCACTTGGGGTTAAAAGAATTGCAGTAACGTCCGTTCAAATGGAACAGCAATGTTGAATTGGCGACAAGCATTACTTGCCAGCATAGTTACTGCTTTCATCTCTTACAAAGATTTAATAACTACCCTGTTTGCTTGTGATACACACACACACACACACACAAATATATATATGTATACACACGCTCGTACGAACGTATGTATACACAAGCACGTGTGTATTTGTATTTGTATAGGTGCACATATACGCGCACACACTAATATAAGATGGAATCAATAATCGAATTTTAAAAAAAAAAGAATGAAAGTAAAACCGAGAGATTACATTGCAAACAAAACATAGACTACGAAGAAGTGAATTAGAATAAGAGAAAAAATTATGTGATAGACAAATACACATAACCAAACTGTTATGAAGGATTTGAAGCAACAGACATAAACAAAGGAAGATATAAAATAAATGAAAAGATAAAGGAATAAATAAAGACGAATAGGAAAGAAATCTGCTTGAAATCATAGACGTTGGAGATTGTCGGGAGTGCTGTGTGTGTGTGTGTGTGTGTGTGTGTGTGTGTGTGTGTGTGTGTGTGTGTATCAGTCATAAAATGGAAAACAAAGAAATATATGCAATAAAATCGATGTCAGCAAATGCAGTAAATAAATTGTGTAAATATACCGAATACGTTTGTGAGGAACTAAGGAATGTTGATGCGTTTTGTGCGTGTGAACATATATATATATATATATATATATATATGTGTGTGTGTGTGTGTGTGTGTGTGTGTATATATGTATATATATGTATATTTATATATATATATATATATATATATATATATATATATATATATATATATATATATATACATAGATACATACATATATGTACGTATGTATATATATATATATATATATAAATATATATATATATATATATATATATATGCACATATATACACACACACATATATACATCTCAATATGCTGTATGTATATATATGTGTACAAATATATTTATATTCATATACCTGTATTTATACATACAAACATACATATATAGATGTGTGTGTGTGTGTGTGTGTGTGTGTGTATAAAGAGAGAGAGAGAGAGAGAGATAGGTAGATAGATATATAGATATATAGATACATGGAAGCTCTTATCTTCAAAACAAGTTGGTAGATAGCACCTGAATACTAAACTGAGTGTAAAACACTTGTTTTTTATGATGCTGACAAATTATTGCAGGAGTAAAGAGTATCATCCTGTATATTTCGAAATTGAATTTCGCTGTAGTATTTCGATCGCGTTTTTTCTTTTCTTCTTTTGTGTTCGTGCGTTCGCGCGTTCGTAATTTTGTCTTTATCTTTTTCTTGGTTTTCATTCTATATTCATCTAATTTCGTTATTGATTGTACGCTTTCTAATCGCCTCGGACACTCCTTTGCTTTTTTCTTTTTTTTTTTATATATATATATATTTATTCGTGTTCGTTTCAACTTCTCACTTCTAACTTGTAGATATAAGTTAACTAAACATGGAGGTTCTCTTATTTTCTCCTTTGTCTTTCCCTTTGTCTTCTCCTGTCACGTGTTCACCCCCCCCCCCCCCCTTCATCTTAGTTTCTATGTATTTCTCTTCAAGTCTCTACCAGGATGGCAAATCCCCTAAAATAGCTGATTTGGTGGCAAACTTGGAACACATATTTATCGTCCTCCTCCCCTTCCCCTCTCCTGTTGCTCCTGCTTCTTCATCTGCACCTCCACCAGCACCAGCTCCTGCTCTTCATGCCTCCTCTTCCTTCCTCCTCCTTCTTCTTCCTACCATCCTTGTTTTACTTTATCCTCCTCCTCCTCCTACCCCTCCTCCACTTCCTTCCCCCTCTTTCTGCTTCTTTCTCCTCCGCCTTCTCCACCTCCAGCTCCTCCTCCTGCTCCTCCTCCTGCTCCTCCTCCTGTTCCTCCTTCTCCTCCTTCTGAACCTTCTTCCTGCTTATTTCCCCCCTCCCATTCTCCCCCTTCCGCACAGATTTTCACCATTCCATAGCAAAACCGTTGTACTACATTTTGACAATTTTTGATATCTTGGCATCCGAAGCAGCTGGAGATAGGATTGTTTGACCCTATGAACCGGCTATTCCGAGCAAAAATAAATATTGAAAAAAACACATTCGGCCAAATTTGGACATATGATAGTTTAACACAATAGCAACGACATATATATATATATATATATATATATATGTATATATTGGCCATGATTGACTGCTAACCCCACAAGTTTTTTTTTTATTCTCTCTGTTTCTTTCCACGTGTTCCTTTCTGTTGAAGAGCGTAGGCTCGAAACATAAAATACTTTCTCACCTTCCCAAGCGTCAAACTAATACACTTACTTTTTGTGTATACACCTCTCTTCGTTTTTTGCGTTTCTGTAAATTTGAACTATGTATATATATATGTGTGTGTGTGTATGTGTGTATGGATATGCATGCCTGTATATGTTTATAACAGGAGGCGCTGAAAAGGTCTTGGCTTTGAGTAAAAGAAAATACAGTAGAATCAGCTAATTATGATTTTATTCAACAAATTCTCCTTTCAGATTCACACACATATCACACTTCCTCAGTATTTCTAAGCCATGTAAAAGAACTCAGAAAGTTGACCCCCACTCTAACCTGGCCTTCCGTGATAATCGTATAACCAAGAACTTTTCAGCACGTCTGCGTATATAAGTATGAAATACATGTGCGAATTCATGAATTTATGACTGTAAATCTGTTTATGATAATCACAGGCAGATCTGTCCATATGCTTACAGATTAATAGATATAATAGATATATATTTAAATGTGCATATATGTAAATCTCTCCATGTGATTATATTAGCATTTGTTTGCTTGATGAAATGTATTAGCATCATCTCTTATAATTCAGAGGCCTGTGTTCAGAGATGATTGTCGCTCATCGCGCTTAAACGATGGATGTCATTTCGCATTCTATGCTCAAACCTAAATCGGAAGTTCATTTCAATAGGTGGAAATGGTGTAGGATGTGAGGAACCTTACTTAATTACTCACTTGAAAGTTAAAACTTCTTACACAGCAACTAATGCCTAACTAATAGCAACGTAATGACATTCAGCACAATTTCAATGATAAAATATTCCTACGTTTCATTACTATACAACATAATCTTCCACGCGCTGTTATCTTGGATGCCTATATCAATCTAAAACAACATTATTACGGATTATGCTACTCAAATAATGGTAATCTCATTCATATAATGTGAATTTGTAACCTATTTCCTTTACAATTCCTACATTACCTCATACGTTTTTAATGTCTTTCTCATTCACTCATTGGAACTGATTAAGTAAGCTTCTACCTTACATTTTCATTCTTCTCTTCAAACATATTGATTGAATGGAGGCATATGCTTGCCGAGTTGTGTTACCTTAGTGAATGATATTGTAGGATAAATTTTAATTTTAATATGGTAGCAATTTGTTGAATCAATTTATGAAGTTTGTGGTCACCAAGTAATTACTGGTATTTATGTGGATATGTGATACTAAGTAATAGACAGAAATTAGAGGCAAAATCCGCGAAATTTCGGGCAGGCATTCGTTTGTTGATAGGAATTTAAGTTCGCAACAGAATTATTTCTCTCGAAGTTTCTTTAATGTTGTAGAATTAAAGAGATGTCATCTGCTATCTCTTTGACCTTACAAACACATCGCAGGTAGAGTCTAGTGGACGTAAACTGCAGGCAACATTCTTTCCCATGTCACTGTTTTAACCGTAACGTCATAAAATTATCATTTGAATCAAGAAATGCATGTGGCTCTGTCTCTCAGCTTGATGTGATTAAATGTGACAAAGAAACCGAGTATTACATCTTAATTGTATTGAATAATATGCACAAGCCTATTTCTACGAACGGAACTTGTTCGTATAGTTACGATTGTATGACAGCTCGTCATATCGATACTACCATACGCTGATGATCTGTTTACTCACTTCTCTCCTGACAAGCCGCTGGTTTAAAACCGTGCAGAATCTTTCGGCTCAGACTACTAAGTTGGAGAGCTGATGCTCTGATGTTGCATTAATAATAGTGGCTGGCGCTGTTATACATTTCAAAGCGAGCTGATAGTTCGATTCCCAGACATGTCATAAAATCTTTTATCTGTTTCGGCTTCGTTATTTTATGGAATATTTCCCGTTTACAAGCTGCTGATATAAGGATTCATAACTTGTTAAGTTAAAAGCTAAGATTTGAACGATTAACCTACGATATTACATTCATGAATTGGTTTCCTTGGCTGTAGGTTTTACAGTAAACATGAGTTCGATCTCAGTAATCGAATATGTGGGATACATTATTTATTTCAAATATATATATTATACTGCAGCTAAGACTTTGAACTAGCTAAAATTACATCAGTAAAGGCTGATACTTTTTTTTTTCTCGTATAAGGCTGTGATGTGTAATTTACAAAAGCAATTTTGATATTTACAAAGATTTCCAATCGCCCACGATATGAAGTTCTAAATATTGTCAGAGGCAATTGCTTGTGTTCTTTTCCGTTGATAAGTTCTTATGGTAAGAAAGAAGACAGAAGGGAATGAGATTTCCCTTTAAAACCACATACACTAACATATCTACTACATATGTGGGAAATTTTGTCTGTGAGTGTGTTTGTTTGCGGATTTGTCAGCTAACTCCTCCCACATAGTTATATATATATATATATTTAGAGTAATTAGTTATTAAATTTTTCTATATGTGACAGTGGATTTTCATGGATGAATTCAAGAATTGTGTTTTTTTCTTCTCTAAGTTATATATTTATATATTATATATTGTGAAAATTAATTTAATTTTAAATTTGATATATTAAATTAAATTGAATTTTTACCTTTAAATTTGGATTTTATCCCTAATATTATTATCATAATTATATATATATATATGTATATATATATATATATATATATATATATATATATATATATATATATATATATATATATATATATATATATATATATATATATATATAAAGTAACAGAATAAGGAAAGGAATTCCTACCAATGGGTGTGAAAAACATCCAATTCACTGGTCTGGTACGCCAGTGGAATACCACATAAATATGGGTATAATGCAAATTACAAGGAATAAATTAAATAAAGAGATACAAATGACAATCCATTAATTTGTTTATATTATATAACATAATATATTATGAATATGATATAATACAATATGATATGATATAATATAATATGAACAATCATTAAAAAGCAAAAATGCCAACAATTTGTTTCGACTTATATACATTTTTTGATATATGAACAATTCAATTCCTTTATATAAGACTCATCAGAGCCAATGGTTTGAAAATAGACGACATTCTGTCTGAAATGACGGCTGGATTTTTACAATCTAGCCATCCTTTCAACGGAATTTCGTATTATATTATATTCATAGTATATTATGTTATATGATAATAAAAATGAATTATTGGATTGTCAATTATATCTCACTGTTTAATTTATTGTTTATATATATATATGCATACATAGAAGCATATATAAACGAATACACACAGTAATATATGTCTATTGATTGCAACAGTATAAATTGTATATAAAGAGCGAAAAATTTAAGTAAAACGAAAATCAGCGGTTTTTGTTTTCATCTAATTTCATTACTTTATCATTAAAACGTGTTTTAAACATGGAGAATGCTCTGAGAACCTAACCGCAAAGAAAATGGAATGGATGAGATGCTGCCTCATGTTCAGAACTATAATGTAAAATTAGCCAATTACCGCTTTTTTATTTGATGGTTGAATTGCCTCATTGATCCTCCAATTTCCAATTTTCTGGACTGTGGATTTTCCATTGGCCATTATATTCACTGATATGTTTTGACGGAAGCGGCATATGTACAAATGCTTTCTTTTAAGCGTATGTGCAGTTTACGAACGGGGCCTCCTGTTCAAGATTGGATTTGTTTATATTTCAATTAACCATTCCAAAATCAGTATGAACATACTAAAAGTTTTATGTACAGATTTTACAATAGAAAGTTCTATGGTATTTTCAGACGTGGTAGCTTTGTAAGAAGTTTGCTTCCCAACCACTTGGTCACGTGTTCAGTGCCATTGCGTTACACCTTACAGTCACCAGGGCCTAGTGAATTGGTAAATGGGTTTGGTATACATTAATTGAAAGATGCACATTGTGTGTGTGTATATGTGTGCAAATATATATATATGCGTGTGTGTATTATATGTATGTATGGATGAATGTGTATACGTGTGTGTGTCTTTTTTGAGTGTGTAGGTATCCTTGTGTCTGTCATTTGCTTATCGCATAAGGACTATATTGAACGAACGTTGGCAGACGAGATATGGAGTGAACCTTGATTCAATTTAGGAATAGACAACCTTGACCTTATGTCGCTTGTTGAAAATCATGCATAAAAATTGGTATAAATAACAGATTTGAACAAGATATGTACACTAAACCAACTTGAAAATTTGAACGGTGCCATGAAATAGTCAAACATTAGCAAGTGAATAAACAGCGATAAGACATTCAGATGACAGACAGATATACGATTAAAAAATAAACAAAAGGTAGCGAAATGACACTGTAGGAAAATTTCATTAATGTTTATTAGTTACTGCAGAAAAATAATGCTGAAAAATACGATGATAGATAACAGGAGCGTATCTGCTCCATGATAAAGTTTCACCTTACGGTAATATTATCGTTTCTAGGTGTTGGGGTGTCATCGTCGTTACAGATACGAACTAAAATGTCGTGTACCATTTTAAAATGTCCATTTGCATTTTGAGTTCAATACCATCTAAGATCAACTTCCCATTTTATCTTTACGAATTCGATAAACTACTTTATAGGTGAAATAACAAGTATTAAAATATTCGAAGGTACATTCCTTCAAGTCGTGAGAAAACTTGTGTCAGTGTTAGAAATATGTATTATCATGTGCGGAAAGCGTAGTGAACTAGTAACATCGTTAAAGCTTTCTAGTAATTCTTTCTTATTTTTTACGCCCTACGTTCAAACATTGCCACTAATTCTTTCGGTTTAGATAAAGTTAATTAATAATAAGATCGACGGTCTTCTCGCTTCTGATTTGCTTATATCGTATCTAAATGAGATACTAAAATAACGATAATACTCTCAAATATCGGCCAAGGGTCAACAATTTTGAATAGAGGGCAAGTCAGTTTCGTCGATCTTAGTACACCATAGTACTTATTTCATCGGCCCTCAAAGACTGAAACGAAAAGTCGATGTCAGTGACATAC
>NC_142935.1:12518773-12531280 GCF_046866305.1 Octopus bimaculoides | reverse complement strand
ATATATATATATATATATATGGCTATGCACATGCGTGTAAATACATGCCTATATATTTGTAGGTGTGTATGCATATGCGTGCTTGTGTGTATGCATGTATGTTTGTGCATGTGCGCACGTGGTTGTGTATGTAGGTACGTGTAACTTCGTTTGCAGAAACTGACCCAAAATTTTTCAGATTTATAAATATCGAATCTATGACTCGAAATAGTTATACTTGTACCTGATTTTTTCTCTGTCGTACTTTTGTGTCTGTGTATGTGCATAGGAATAGGAGTGTGGGGGTGTGTGTGGCGCATCCACCCATCCATCCATCTATTCATCCATCTCTCTCTCTCTCTCTCTCTCTCTCTCTATATATATATATATATATATATATATCTGTCTATCATTCTGTCTGTCCATATATGTGTGTGTATGCACACACACACACACACACACGCACGCAGACACGAAAAATATTTATATGCAGAGATCAATAGATAGACAGACAGACATATATATATATATATATATATATATATATATATATATATATATATATATATATATATATATATATATATATATATATATATATATATATATATACATATATATGCATATATACATACATATATATATATATATATATATATATATATATATATATATATATATATATATATATATATATATATATATATATATATATATATATATATATATGTATATATATATATATATATATATATATATATATATATATATATATAAAGTCAGATACCTAGTGATAGGCTAAGAGGTATAGGTAATTAAATCGATATTTTTGACTTGTATGTTCTATATATCGAGTGCTCAAAAGCGGACCAGTGTGATACAAACGCAGAAATCAAAGAAGCGATATTAAATACTATAAGTGAAGTGAGAAGGTATTTTGGAATATTCCTCCGTAATAGAGTTAGGGCTGAGTTCCTGTCGTTGCCACATTTTCTTTTTACCGGATTTGTCCTCAAATGAAAAAAAAAATATCTTTACTTACCCCCATCCTGCTTCACGTTAACATCTTTAACAGCTTCAGTAACATGGACTCAAACAGTAATATAATGGAATATTAATCAACATTATTGCACATATTAATTTGTTTCCCGGAAATTGAAGATAAATTTACTCACTGAAACGGATATCGATTTCAAATTTTGTCATAAGGCCTGCAAGTTCGGGGAAGGGGATATGGTGATTGCATCGACGCTAGTGTTCAATTGGAGCTTATCTTATCGGCCCTGAAGCAACGAAACGCAAAGTCGACCCCGGTATTACTTCATCTCAGAACGTAAAAACGGAACAAATACTGCAAAGCATTGTGTCGAGTGTGGTAACGATTCGTCCAGCCCACCGCCTACACACACTCAAACAAATATTACTAATTCCATATATGGCACTGGCGCGAGATTCAGATTAGAGAAACATGTCGAGTTAATATTGAAAGGAAGGCAATCGATTATGAACAATAAAGAGTGATGAGACTGAAGGGAGATAAGGGATTAATATCAGGCACATACGTTCGTATTATTAAACACTAATAAATAAAGAGAAGAGTACAACAGGGACACAGCACAGGAAAATAAATGAAAGGATGTACATTAGATTAACACGTGTGCTCACCATGTGCCCTCATGTCGGATGAAATTATAGCTGATGTAATTGATAGCCTTACTATGTCAATACTCCAGAGATCCCAGATCAATAACTTATATTTGAACAAAACTTGCAGAGGAATTGAATATTTGTAGTGGCATTAATTTTCCACGTTGCCTAGTATCGCTATCATTGCTGTGAGAAAATATAGATTTAGGGGCAAGAGATTTAGCAACGTTCCAGCTGCCAGAAATTGTGGTCCATCGAAGAATAAGTTGAATATGCTTCGCTAAATGCTAAATCTCTCTTCTGCGAATGAGTTCCATCGAATCACTGTCACTCTCTCGCGCCTAGAGTGCGTATTGTTTCTTTGATATGATGCATATGATAGAACGAGAGTTGATGTTTTTTCTTTTTTTTTTATCAAAGAAATGTTCTTGTTGTTGCTTAGTCCGCATCACTCCGTAAGTATCCCGGAACCGGTTTCCGGTTTCTCTGGCGTATATATTTCTTCCCAGTACTAGACGCCGGTCCATCGCAGGATATTTTTGCCAGCTGAGCAGACCGGAGCAATATGAAATGAAGTATACAGCAGGATTCGCCACCATCCCCTGCCGGAGCCTCGTGGTGCTTTAGGTATTTTCGCTCAATAAACACTCACAACGCCCGGTCTGGGACTCGAAACCGCGATCCTATGACCGCGAGTCCGCTGCCCTAACCACTGGGCCATTACGCCTCCAAACTTAGAGGGCAATACATCATATAAAGACTCTTGATGGCTCGATTCTTTTAATGGTTGATATTAAACCTGTTAGTGCCATTGCTCTTTTGGTGCATAAGGTTTTGTTTTTGGGCAAAAAAAGTCTAAAGGTTGTGTACATAGGGATCAATGGATGCATGGAATTTGGACGGCCGCAAAATGTATTTGTTGCTGAAGTTTTGTAAACAACAAAGATGGCAATTGTATAGAGGTAAAATATTTCTACATGAAGGAGTTCTATTAAAGATGCTATCAATAAAGTATCTGGAATATATGGATATGAACTCTGTCACGAAAGGATGACAGGAAAATTGACAGCAAGGAAATTGGTAATCCAGCAGTCATTCAACTGGGAACTGGTTAGCTGATATACATGGCACCACGTGTGTGTATGTACGTATGTTTATATATCTATGCGATCGTGCATATATATATGGAATATGTATTCATGCCTGCTTGTAAGCATATGGACATGCACATATATATATACACACAATCATATGCGTGTGTGTCTGTATGTATATTCATATTCAGATCCGGGTCTATACGTGTGTTTGTTTGAGTATGTGTATATAAGACTGTATTTCCCCCAACCTCTTTCACCCCCACTTTCATTCTCTCTCACTGTATATGTATACACGCACGTAAAGATTGACGAATATATAAAACTTTTCTACTCTCTGTAAATACACGCCTGGAATTATACACACATATATATATAATTATACACACACACACACATACATAAGGCATCCATATACCTCTTTACTGACCTATGTCCATGAAAATAAATGCATATGTGTCTGTATATTTATGTTAATGCCTATCTATCTATCTATCTATCTATCTATCTATACATACATACATACATACACACATACATACATACACACATACACACGCACGCACGCACACTTACACACACACACACACACACACACACGCATACACACACACACATATTGAGTGGCGCCGTGTACGCCCTGTTATCAGTGATGGTCGAGCTTCACACGCAATATCTGGATACGTATTTAAGTCAGCCACTACATCAATAATACATAAAACCATTTCCACAGATTCTGCCATTAGAGATGGTAGTAATGTCTCTATACCAAATTTCACCATTCCATTATTTACAAGTCAGTGACAAGATGTCGTTGTTCTGTCGATTTTGACTGAAGTTAAACGTGGAACTTTCTCTACGTTCTTTGAGTCAGCTGTCCAAGGCATGACATGATTGAACTCAAGGGAAACTCTTGGTTACACACGAACTGGCATACACACGAGCGAGGTAAAGCACAGACAGGTATCTATCTATCTATCTATCTATCTATCTATCTATCTATCTATCTATCTATCTATCTATCTATCTATACAATATCTGTACATAACTTCAAAAACTCTCTCTCTCTCACTACACACACATACACACACACACACACATAAACACACACACACACACACACATAAACACACACACATAAACACACACACACATAACACACACACACACACATTACTCTTTTACTTTTTTACTTGTTTCAGGCATTTGACTGCGGCCATGCTGGAGCACCGCCTTTAGTGGAGGAAATGGACCCCAGGACTTATTCTTTGTAAGCCTAGTACATATGCTATAGGTTTGTTTTGCCGAACCGCTGGGTTACGGGGACATAAAGACAAACCAGCATCGATTGTCAAGCGATCTTGGGGGGACAAACACAGATACAGAAACATACACACACACACACACACACACACACACACGCACACACACACACACACACACACACAAATATGTATCCATATATATATATACGACGGGCTTCTTTCAGTTTCCGTCTACCAAATCCACGCACAAGGCTTTGGTCGGCCGAGGCTACAGTAGAAGACACTTGCCCAAGGTGCCAGGCAGTGAGTCTGAACCCGGAGCCATGTCATTGGCGAGCAAGCTACTTACCAAAGAACCACTCCTGCGCCTACATATATACATTCATTATTTATGCTATATATATATATATATATATATATATATATATATATATATATATATAGATAGATAGATAGACAGAATGGTAGATTGATAGATAGATATAGATATAGATATACATGTGTGTATGGGTTTGTATTTTGCAAATATAATTTCTCATCTACCGGATTAGAAAATATATATCTCGTAGTACATATTCATAACTTTGCTTTGGTTCCTTCACCAGGACATCGAACAGAATATGAATTGATATTTACTGCAATCTATGAGAGCTAAGTGATATTTATAGGAAGTTTTATAATTCCAGAGCGAAAAATATGAATAAATAATTTTATGGATAAATAATAAAATAAATGAAGTATAATAGAAATACAGTAATTGAAAGTGATTTTTGTCTTCATTATCAGTTATCATGTGATAATATCCCTTAACGAAGTTAAGGGCAATATTATTTGTAAATCAGAAGAAGAAAATGAAAATAACGTTTTACGAGGAAAGAAAGCTTGAAGGCGTACAAGCTTTGTAAGAATTATGAAATATTAATTGTAAATATTAATTTCAATGATGGAAATTAATTTTACTATTATTAGATTATATTTCTATATTATGGGTGTGTTTTTATAATTAGCAAACGAAAAATATATTTGTTGTTTTTAAGAATTGTGTTTTTTAGTAAATTTGTAATAATGTTACACATTTAACTAATTAAATTGTATTTATGGTGCGTACAAGCCAAAATCCTTTAGATTTTTTTTTCATAGCACTTTATGCTTAAAGCTATAATTATAGACACATATAAACTTACGTAGATATAAGTTTAGACACTAACGCATAAACTTTACACGTATACACATGTACATATGTGGATATATATCAATATGTAAATGTATAAATTAACAAACGCAGGTACACATATATACATATACACTTAAATGGCTGAACATGTGAATATGAGAGTGTTTGCATGAACGAATGTATGCATTTGTCATTTCAATGTTGTTTGGTTGATATCTTCGGCTTGTAAATAAATAAGATAGAAATAAACCTTAGCCATTTCTGATAAACATTTCCCTTCAAAATATATTTAGATATCTCAGATTGAATGTTGTGCATTCGTGTTTTTTGTAGATTGTTAAATAATTAGGAATCCTTCCAGAATCTTTAAAGTTGATCATTTTTCTGACCACATTGGGATATCTTGTGATTTCACTGTAATCTTGGAATAAGTTTCCTTTTAATGGGAAACGCAGCCTTTGTATATCAAGATAAGAAGCGGTCATAGTTTACATCAGCTGATCCTCTTTCATATTTGTTGTATGTATGTATGTATGTATGTATGTGTGTATGTATGCATGCTACTATCAATCCATCTGCATACACACACACTTCTATATCTTACACCCAGCCACACACATGCACACACACATATATAGTGTGGAGTGATCCGGGAATCCAGTCGGTTACTTTCAGAAGCAATACAAAATAAGTAATAAATGCTGTATGTATGTATATATAGGTAAGGTAAGTTCTTATGATATATTGGTAACGGTTGCTACATCCTCTGGGAAAAAAATTATTATATATATATATATATATATATATATATATATATATATATATATATATATATATATATATATATATATATATATATATATATATATATATATAAATATATATATATATATATATATATATATATATATATATATATATATATATATATATATATATATATATATATATATATATATATATATATATATATATATATATATATATGCATGTATGTATAAAGGCGCGGGCGTAGCTGTGGGTAGCTGCGGGCGTGGCTGTGTACTCTTCACGTACATGTTTCCGTGTTTCAGCCCACTGAGTGGCACCTTAGGCAACTTGTTTCTGCTTTAGCCTCGGGCATGTGAGTGGATATGTTGGACAGAAGTCTACACGGATGTCTAAAACTGTTATGTAAAAGAAATGATGCAGAGAAATATATCATGTCATATACGAATGCCTGACACAACGCCGTACTGTAGACTTCGAGTCCAAAGTCGCCTTCTCATTTGAATACCTTATTTCACTGATTCGTAATCCACTGTTAATGCATACTGATCTCCTTTTGTATTTCCACACTATGGAACTCCTCGTGTATTTAAATATCAGTGGATGTTTATAGAATTAAATACTTCCGTTTAGCTGTTGTGTAATTATTGGAGAGCGGGTGTCTTGTATTAGAAATCGTATTACTCCTTAGATAAATATAACATCGATTAAATTATATTTAAGAGAACGACTCTCATTTGAAGCATTTATTTCTCCTAGGTGCGTTGTAATTCGACAGTTTCCCTTCAGCTTCAGTGTTCTATAGCAGTGTCAGATAAATCTGATGAATAAATATGCCGGATGGATACTAATAGAAAATCAAACATTTACAAATGAAAGTAAGAACCCAAATCTTAATTCAAACAAAAGCGAGGAATTACTGCTATTGTGTTGCTTATTGCAATAGTAAAACCGTGAACATTTGACATAAAAAAAACAGCAATTTACTGGTAAGAAGAATAACTATTGGGTCATCCCATAAATAATGCGGTTTTTTTCAATTGCATGAGCTAAAAGCAGGCAGAGGACGGCATAAACTACCTGCATCAACTTGCTATAAAAGCAGATAGTAATTTTACCTTGTACTTATACTTAGTGCAAGTTTTGAAGAGTGCAGTTTGATTTTAACAGTCATTTTTTCAAAGCTATAATGCAAGTGATAAAGGAATGTATTCGTGATATATTGCCTTATGAATTCAATAAAGGTAACAACGCGACAGAGTGTGAGGAATATTAATGCAGTATATGGGAATTGGACAATAATTGTAAGCCAGAGCCAACGGTTGTTCCAGAAATTCCGAGCCGGAAACTACAGCCTAAAAGACAAGCCTCGTCCAGACGATGTGTAGAGCTCTACGAGAGCGTTCTTCAAACCCTGGTGGAACCAGATCTCATCGTAACTGTTGAGGAACTATCAAAGAAGCTTTGATTTGGTCATTCAATGAGTCACTCTAGTCAGCGCTAAAAGATAAATAACTATTTTCAGTTTCAAGACGACGGGTGTTCTTTCATTTGGATAATGCTCGGCCACATACAGTGAGGATGACATTCCAAAAACCGGAACAGTTTGAATGTGAAACGATGCCCCACACACCATATTCGCAGGGCATTGAGCCATATGATTATCATTTATTCCGCAGTCTTCAAAATCATTTGAGCCTTAAAAATATGGATTCTGTAGACGAGGTCAGAACAGTACTGGAGGAGTATTTCTCGTCACGGACGAGTGAATTTTGGAAGAGGGGGCCTTGAAAGTCCGGACGATTGTGTGCCGGACACTCCAATCTTTCAGCCATGCGAATTAAGCGCTCGCTTTTGACTAAGTGTCCAATAATACGCTGAAACCAGTGAAGGGGTTTCGATATCCTACTTAACAGAATTCTATGAAATAGCTATTGGGTATTTCTCTTAACTTAAATTATGCAGGACCCGTTTCTATTTTATCTTTGCAATAAACATTTTTTTAGCAATTCATCGTTTCATGTTATATTTTACTTATTTTTTTGTTTTTGAATAATGATGTTTTTCAAATCCTTTGATGTCAATTTTTGCATTTCAGAGATAATTGTGTCGATTAGGTTTTTAGCGGTAACTTGAAAAAGTAACGAATTTACGACAATGTGACAAAAACGATTAATTGATTTTATTCTTTGTCAGATACTGTTGTCATGTAGAGATACTAAACATCAAACTGTATAACTCTACTGAAGTAAAACCTTACTAAATATGTTTATTACAGAGAATACTTGAGAGGAGTCTTTAGAAAAATAATAGCATCAAAAAACATATCCGTTACTATGCATAAAAATGAACAAAATATATAGAATACAATACTAAAAAATATACCTTAGGAAGGAATGTTTAAGCGACTAATCTATGGGTACACACTAAGATAAGACACTCAGTAAAGCGCTGTTGATATACCATTATAGGGGTGTTTTTGAAATAATATTAACAAAATATATCGAATCGTGGAACCGACAAATGATTCATGAAACACAGGAACAAAGCAAAAGGAATAAAAACAATAAACTCAATATATACACGGTTATACACCAAAGTAATTGTTGGAGAATTGACAAGAGAAACAAAACACCGATAGCAACTGAAATGATACAGTGATAATAAAGTCTTCTAGTTTGTAAAGTCGGTTACCTTATATTAATATATACATATACGAATACCCATACGCTCATACCCCCCCCACATATATATATATATATATATATATATATATATATATATATATATATATATATATATATATATATATATATATATACATATATATATATATATATATATATATATATATATATATATATGTATATATATATATATATCTATATATATATATATATATATATATATATATGTATATATATATATATATATATATATATATATATATATATATATATGTATATATATATATATATATACATGTGCATGTACACACACACATATATATATACAAGCATACACACACATATTTTATAGTAATGCAGCAATGTGTCCACACATATACGTGTGTGTATTATATATGATTAACTATTATGTGTATATATATTTATATGTACATATATATATATATATATATATATGTATGTACACATATATATAGTAAATCCGAAAAAGAAAGATGAACAAACACTGGCAGTTTGAAGCATGTGTGTGTGTGTGTGTATGTATGTTGTACGTGTGTGTTTTGTGTGGTATGTGCATGCGTCTTTGTGTGTACGTATTTGTGTATGTGTGCATATGTGTGTATGTGCGTGTGTATGTGTGTGTGGGTTGTGTTAGTAGATATGTTAGAGACTCTAATAGATATGCCTGAGACTATGCTCTTAACGGTAAGTTTAGGGTGAATAGAGAGGACATTCATATATTGTACAGATTGGTTGAGTTTATGAAAAGGCTGATATCGGTTTATGTTTAAGTCGAGAGTAACGTCTAAGAAATTAACCACCTTAAATATATAATGAGAATGTCAATATTTTTTAATTGAAACAAAAATATAAGTCACCTTACGAACATTGAATTTTGAGAAGTATGACTAGTTTAAAAGCAACATATAAAGTCGTTATATCTATTTTTCATCTCACTCTAACACAGATTGGCTTGTATGTTTCTAAGGTAAAGCTATTTTACAAGAAGAATAAAAGTGCCGTTGTAAATCAATGTATGAGCGCAAAGAATATTTAATAAGTAAATGGATAAGATATTTAAGACACTAAAAATGTAAGAAATATCCAATTACGACATTGATTGATTGCCGAGATGCATTTGACAAAATACCAAATGTTTGCTTGCTGAAGACATTGTGCAGAAACAAAACCGCCTAAATATTATGTGCGTCTATAAACTACGCTATAAATAAAATTGATAAACATCGATAATACTTCACTGTATGAAGATAGATAATAGAAGCCAGAGATATGCATATGAGAAACGAAATTTTCCTGAGAGACTCTTTATCTGAACTAAATTTCCTGCAAGCATTGACAGCTGAATCTTATAATCAATGATTAAAAATAGGATTGACAAACGCTACAGACCATTTGGGTTTGTTCCTCTGTTTAGAATTGTCATCACCTACTTGATGTTCCTTTGTGAGAATGCACTCACATCTCATGGATATGAGATTTTACGGAATAATATTATATGAAGAATACATTTAAGACACTTTAATATTACGTCAGAAGTGACAAACAGAAATCAAACAGAGAACTTGGACAGAAACAATCTCACAATTGAGTTAGATGAGATTGATTGGATGACACTCGTATAAATAAAAGTGAATATTATAAAAGAGTGTCGTTTATGCAAGATCAGAAGATATAATGTACAAAATATACAAAAGCTTAAAAAGAAGGAGACAGGTATATTCCAACAAAGCAGTCGATATGTTGTCAATAGACGTGTCAGAAAGAGTTGCCTCTTATTTCTAAACTCACGCGTAGATATTTTAAAAAGAATAGAAGGATAGAAGGATAGCATACAAATATAGAGGTTGTGTCTACAATGTCTTTATTGGTAGATTTTAACAATCAGAACCTGAAGAGGAATAACATGAACAATAAAACAGCAATAATCTTATTTGTATATAATTATTTGTATCATAAGGTTAAAGCCTGCTGCAGTCTCCTATCGTTTGCTACAGATGAGAGTGCCGAAATTTCTTGCCGAACAACCTGCAAAAGCTATTTCTTTATTTTGATTAAATGTATGTCCTACACATCAGCTCACTTCCACCATCAAATCGACATTACCTGAAGAGTTGTGAGGTGTCACGCGTCAGATGTCAAAGTGATCGCAGAGTAACGTAAGATGAAGCGTTTTGCGCAAGAACACGAAGCACCTCCCGGTCCAGGAATCGAAGCCATCATCCTTTCATCGTGAGTGCAACACCCTAGACGCCATGTTAGTGCTTTGAGATAAAACACTACCAAACAAGTGTATTCTGAGAAATACACGTAATGAATTCTCTAAAAAGGAAAAAAAAGAAGACGAATCAGTGCAGATGCATTCAATAACAAGAATTAAAATATGCAAATATTAGCTTCGAATTTTGACACAAGGCCGGCAGTTTCTGGGAAGGAGCTAAGTCGATTACGTCGACGCCGTTGCTCAACCGGGATTTATTTTAAAGACCCCGAAATGTTGAAAGGCAAATTGAACATGGCGGAATATGAGCTCTGAACGTAAAGACAGACAAAGAGCCGCTAAGCATTTTACGTGGCGTACTAATGATTCTGCGATCTCACCGCCTTAAAACTAACAAATGTAAAAGAATACATTACTAAAAGATTAAGGAGGTTATCTTTGAAATAATCGTTTACACGACTGATCTACGATTATCTATGTAGATAAGACGTTTGGAAAAGCACAACTGACTCATTCATTGCGGTGACATTTCTGAAACACAATTCTGCATTTTCTTCCTGAATAACCTTCACAAATTATTTATTGAATGTGATCAAATGTTTGTGTTGTCTGGGGGTGATTCTGAAAGGTTCTTGGCTTTAAAGATATCACGAAAGGCCTGGTTAGCGGACCAAACTTACGAGTTCTTATACAGCGCTGAAAGAACCTGAAGGACCGCTGGAATAAATGTGTGGATCAGAGAGAGGAATATATATAAAATCATAATCAACTGACCCGCTTGTATTTCATTTTACCCAAAACACAGAAAATTCTCAGGACTCCCTCGTATACAAGCTCGCCCTCTCCACCAAATCAACATTGCCTAAGCAGGGGCACAGTATACCACACGCCAGATGTTGAAGTGATTGCGGAGTAATGTGAGATAAATTCTTTTGTTCAAGAACACAACATACTACTCGATACAGAAATTGAAACCACGGTCCCGTGATTGTGAGTGAAACACATTAGTTACTTGGCACGGTCCATTATCGTTTCTAAAATAATACAAGCAAAATATCTCGACTCTTGAAAGCAACCAATAGATATCTAAAAGATCTGGGCAGATTCCGGAACAAGGACGTAAAAACCGGAATAATTACCCCCGAACATTTTTGCCAAAGTTTCTAGGAGTCTACTGACCTACAAATCATATAGCTCAAATATAGTAAACCAAAACAAAAATCATATGCTACATAGGAAATTCCCTAAATTACTCCATCAATTCTGAAATATCTACTATAATATCCTATACAAACGCAATAAAATTAAATAAATGAGTACTGACTGGAATACTAGGATTCATAAAGCATTTTATCTGATTTCCATGGCATATAAGCGACCGAGATCACAGTATCCCTCTTAAGGGGGATGCCAGTCCGTCTGAGGTTTACTCATTTTCACCTGTGTGGACTGCAACGAAGTAGCAGGTAGTGTTTTGCTTAAGAATTCAAGGGTTGCCGGGTCCTGATATCGAAAACACTATAGTGCAACTGTGAGTTTATCACACCTTAATCACTAGATCACGCGCCTTCATAGTGTGTATATAACTACCTCATGTTCAAGGAACTGTGTTGGGGAAATGAAGTAACTCTTGGTTAACTACTTGAAATTAATT
>NC_142935.1:12501273-12513773 GCF_046866305.1 Octopus bimaculoides | reverse complement strand
AAATTTTCTATCAGGCAGAGTTTTATGTCTCAGAGTAAATAAATTATACAATAAATGTACTATATTAATGCAGAAATTAGACTGACAATTATAATTGTTCAACAGAATTAATCAAAAATTCTGTCGCACAAACAAAAGCATTTTATTTGCAGAATTAAAGTGTGTTTTCAGATTTTTTCTATACGTCATAGGCTTTCCTGATAGCATATGTCAATTGATAAACAACTGTATTTCATGAATTCAAAAAAATCAAGCTGATGTTACAAGGAAACTTAGCTTTAAAACGTAGAGGCGTATGATTTTCGACTGTATTTATCTTCTGGAACGTCTCTTTTTAGTGACTAACAATAATTAGCCAACATAGAAGAGCTCCACTTTCCTTGCTACCGGGTTTCCCTGTTCAGAATATCCGTGCTCGGATGTAGGAGGGTGGTCCAGGACTTTCTGGAGCAATTTGTCAAGAGAACTTTAATTTTATGGGAATCGTTTACGTTTTAACATATTTTGGTATGGTATTAAAGAACGCTGAATCAGTTGAGGTAAAGTAGTTGTGTTGTAATATTGTTATGTGCCATGAGTTCGATTTTTCTAGGTACAAATTCTTTGTTGACCAGTGTTATTTAACCAGCACATTAAACAAACGACTGATTAGTTAGTTGATTAAATACTGAACCAATCGAACAATAAAAAAGAATTGATATTAATGTGTTATTATGATTGGTGTAATGTTCCTCCCAAGTCACAACAACGTTAAGTATGTTTGCTCTCAATTCAATATTCATTAAAGACCGAATTATTCTTCCACAGAATCTTATAAAACCATAGAAATTATTTTGTAGATATGGCTCCAAGACAGTCATCTAAAAAATCGCTTTTGGATTCTTCTAATAAAATCCGAATAAAATCCGAATAAAATTAATTTTATTTCGTCTGTTTATATTAAGTTGTCAGATATATTCATTCGTTTTTCTTAACTGTCTATTTCATTCGTTTCAATGTTATAAAAATCCACACGAAAAATACTTATATCGGACACTTTTATCGTTGTTTTGTAGATCTATGTCATCCTCTACAATTTCCATTCATCGTTTTCGAAATTAAAAAAAAAAAACACCACTTTTCAGATATACGACTATGGAGTACGAGTAAGGAAAAAACGAATGAATTTATCTGACCGCCTAATACAACACCAAATCATTTGTTTAGTTTATTGACATCAAGGATAATTTTATGACTGAGTGAGCTTAGCATAAAAACTTATGATAAATTGGATTTCGGTTAAGTCCATTGCACTTTTAATTGAAGCAGTGTATCTAAGACTACAATATTCAACGCGTTTTTCTTTTGTTCAGGTGATCCTAATCATTTAACCTTACCCTCCATTAATTTATCAGTTTTCTGTAAATAGCCAGTCACATAATTGCATGTATATTACACGAGGTTAGAGCCCTCTTAATTTAATTCGATACATGGTAGATTCATCTCACAGTGTTATTTATTACAAAGTTGTGAATGCCTTTCACTCTATAATTGTTTTTCATTATGATAAATATTCTGCACCAGTGATCCTGGTTAAGAGAGATTCATTTTAAAATTATCGTTAATTGGGAAACCAATTACCATATTCATCTAATCATTCGCCAGTTCTTCCTATCTTTAGATAAATTAATAGAGACAAATCGCGTTCAGTAGGCACATAGACAGACAGCTACACGGACATATATGTGTGCGTTCGCGTATGTATGTATGTATGTATGTATGTATGTATAGTGAGAAAGTGGGATGAGGTGAGAAACAAGGAGAGGAGATTTCACGGAATTGAAATTATGGGGAAATAGAATGATGGAATCTGGGAAGAGTGTGTGAGACTAAACTACATAAATGATTGCGAACTTATAGTGTTAATACACATATATACGTACATACCTACGTACATACAAACATTCACACAGGCACACACACCCACACACACACACACACACACACACACAGAGTTATATATATGTACATGCGCACACATCCACGTATAGTATCATTAATATGGACTTAACTGCTTGGGGAGAATATCATCATATATCTTGGCTATCAGCAAATATTCTGTGAATATTCCTCAACTGATCCTTTATTGACTTCTTGTTATCTAAAGGCAAAAGACCCCTTCGGTCATGAACGATAGTTCTCCATATTTTTTTCCAAGCAATCGCGCAACATTCGATGCAATACCAAATAGGTTCATGCACTCAATAATCCAAGAGTGTGGGATCATCGTACGCCTTACGATAGTCGATCCATGACATGGCTAAGTTACTTTTCCTCCTCTTGCAGTCTCTAAGTGCAGTTTTGTCTATTAGGAGTTGATCCTTGGTACCTCTGCACTTACGCTTGCAACCCTTCTGCTCATGTGGCATTTTTTCCAGATGTTCGTACATTGCCACTCTGGTATTATTATTATTATTATTATTATTATTATTATTATTATTATTATTATTATTATTATTATTATTATTATCATTATTATTATTATTATTATTATTATTATTGAACTAAAGTAACACCAATTATTTTTCGAGCACTTTCCGGAGTATTCGAGCGGTTCGAATCAGTGCTGTTTTCTGCAAGTGCTCTACCCTTATTGCAGCTCCTATTTGTTCCACGTACTTCTAGAGAGTTTTGATCACTGTACCCAGGATTTCGATAATGATTGTTACTACTGTTAGCTTTTTCATCGACCACAAATGCTTAACTTCCCAAGCTAACCTGTCATATCTTTCAATTTTTTTTCTTCCTTATCGCATACCTTGTTGTCAGCTGGGCATGCTATGTCCATTATCCAGCATAGTTTGTTTTATTATTACTATTATTGTCATTATCATTATTATTATTATTATTATTATTATTATTATTATTATTATTATTATTATTACTACAAGAAAAATGCTAAATAATAACGAAATAGTATCAATGCAATGCAAAAAAAAAATAAAAAGAATAAAAAAGAGCATGTACCCAAGGCGGATTCGAACTGGACAGAGTTATGCATTAAAAGGACGAAATTACAATAAAAATTAAAGATGATGATGATGATGATGATGATGATGACGACGACGACGACGACGACGACGACGACAGCAGCAGCAACAACACCGACAACAACAACAACAACAATAATAATAATGATAACAATAAATTTCGAATTATAATTATTTGTTTGTTTTGTTATAATAACAGATAAGTGATCACAAATTAATTTACAGAATCCTTGAAAAACGATGTTCGCTTCGATATGATTTGCTAGATTATATTTGGATGAGAGTTGTGAAAGAAATCATGCAGCCAATTAACGGACGCTATATTATTTTTCTCTCTACCCCGGAAGCAAGCGATTGCTACAAACAGCTGGGAAATTTTTCTTGATATTAGGCTTCTTGGTCTTGTGATTAATTGGACGGAGTTTTAAGCTGAAAGGCAACATCCCTGAGATGATATTAAAATATAATTAGCGAAATAAATAAATACGTGAAACGCAGGTGTAAATTTATCATTTTCAATTCATGCAATGCTTGTTCGTCTGGTATTTCAGCATTCCTCCGTGTCCTTTTTACACCACCTCCAACATGTTGGACTTTTCTCCTATGCAGTTTCTTTACCCTTCGCCCATCATTCTTTCCATTCCGTCTTATCCATACACACACGCACACACACACACTCACACACATACATGCATACATACATACATACATACATACATACATATATACATACATATATACATGCCTGCATACAGATATACAGATATACATACATACACACGAACATACAGACATACATACATACATGCATACCTACATACATACATGAATGCACACATACATGCATGCGTGCATACATACATGCATGCATTCATATATATATATATATATATATATATATATACAACAGATACATATGTACGACGGGCTTCTTTCAATTTCTGTCTACCAAATCCCGTAGCTAGAGTAGAAAACACTCACCCAAGGTGCCACACAGTGGGACTGAACTCGGAGCCATGTGGTTGGTAAGCAAGCTACTTACCACACAACCACACCTGCGCCTATATATTATATACATACATACATACACACATACACACACATATATGTAAGCATAAATAATAAGGGTGGCTCGTTAGCAATTTTTCTAACCGAAAAGCAAAAATACATACGTCACTAAAACGCCTGAGCAGGCTGTTCTGTACCAGTATTGTTAGAAATAACAGTCAAATCACCTTATAGCCACTATAAGCCCCATCTCACTGACTGACAAGGGAGCCAACCTCACTAAGCACCCGGTTGTAAAATTGATATTATTATTATTTATAAATTACATCTTTTTCTTTTATAATTTATTCAGCGTATGATTCCCTACAATGTTCTTATAAGCTGACTGATTTGAGTTTAACCCACGTCGCTTATAAGAGCCATCGACGAGCATTAATGTAAATGCGAAATCACTGGTGATCTGGCTATGCCTGTTGCCTGTTTCCCTTGTCAGTCAATAAGAGTTGTTTTGACTCTATTTCTAGCAATACCACTTCGGAATAGCGCCCTCAGTAACTTTAAAGACGTATATAAAAGCACACCCGCACACACACACATATATATATATATATGTGTGTGTGTGTATGTGTTTATATGTAGATGTGTGTGTATATATATATATATATATATACATTCACACACACACACACACACACACGCACACAAACCCACTGCAAATGCAATGCGAGTATGTCTGTGAGGCAAAAAAGGAGAGAAGTGAATGGTGTCGAACTGTCGAATAAATGTGACTGAGAAAGACTAGGAATGCAAAGCAATAAACAACAACCAAAGAAGTATATAAGTGTATAATAAAGATAAATACGCCTAAGGTAAAATCAGATCATAATGTAGCCTTTAAAGCTGAGAAGATAAGAGGAATAAAAGTGGCAAGAAAAATTATAAAAAAGTACGCGATAGCTTTCTGAACACGTCTGCCAATATGCCAGGCTGGAATGAAAGCTATAAGAGGAAGAATATCACATACAGTTGGGACTCCGATCAGATTGAGGAAAGATGTATGGAGAGAGAGAGAGAGACAGACAGAGAGACACAGGAAGAGAGAGGTATAGAGATAGACAGAGGGTGAGAGCGAGAAAAGAATAAGTGGCTAAGGAGGGAAGAAAGAGACGGAGAGAGAGAGAGAGAACGCGAGAGAAGGTGAGAGACCAAAGGCGAAGAAAGGAATGGAGGAGATAAGTAAACTTTGAATATATTCTTAGCTTCTCAAATTATCTTCTTTTACATCCATATTTGTTAACAATGGCTATTAGGATTATACCTTTCATTCTTTGTTCATGCGAGAGATTTTGGATAAATTACGAATCTAAACATCTATCCAGTATGATATTTAGTAAATACAATTTCTGTTACTTTGTCACTCTCTCTTTATACGTAGAATGCCCTTCCCCGCTCCCCACACATGTGTATGGTGGTGGGACTATTTTCCGGACTAGTTCTGTAGCGCGCTAACAGATAACAGCACACGGTTGCGTACGTAGTGAAAGCAAGCAAAGAAATTTATGAGGCAGTGTGCCAAGTGACATCACTGTTCTTACTTCGTATGTTGTGAAATTTGTGATTCAGTTATCACGTGTATGCTCTAGCCTGCGATATTTGGTATGCACAGGAATTTGGAACAAAGAGCGAGCGTAAAAGTATCAACTCGGGACGTCTGCTACAGTCTCAATGACCATGCTTCAGCAAGCTTACGACGACGAGGCAATGGGTCATACGCCATGTTTCGAATGGCACGAGCACTTCTAAATAGAAGGAACATCCCTAGAAGACGATGAGCGATCTGCATGACCTGGCACGAGCGTTACCCATGGAAACGTGGAGAAAATCCATCACATCGTGGATGAAGATCCTTCGAGGACAATCACCGACAAGTCTGATATTGGTCTGTCGTATGGGTCCTTGCAGGCGATGCAAATCTCGATTCATCTGAGAAAATCACTCTATCCCAAAATAAACTGGATTATTCTGGCATCTCCTTAGACCATTTCTTTCTTTTCATGATAATAATTGGTTGAAGAAGAGGTTTTTTTTTTCTAGCTGCTCATCCATAATACCGAAGCTCATGCAGATATGTAAGTCAAGTTCTTGGACTAATTCTAGCTGTTTTGGAATGTCAGAAGCCTTCGAACAGGGTTCGTTTTCCACAATTCACTACGAACAGCGAAGCTTCCTTTACGAGGGGCCAGGCTGGCCGGGACGAGAACCTGTTGATTCCTTTCCTTAGCTTTTGAATTGCACTATAATTCTATTAACAGTAGCAAGATGAATTTGAAGATTTTCGGCAATTTTTCGCTGGCTAAGACCAACCTCAGATTGCCCAGCAATACGACCTCTTTGAAAATCTGACAGTTCTGCTGAATTTTTTGTAACATCTACGAAGCTGCAGAGAAGGCCACCAGATAGCTTTGGATAAAGAAAGATTGACCAGTGACTTGCTTCTAATAGAATACAAACTGTGTGTATGTCAACCTCGGCTTGGTGAACTGAAGGAATATGACTACTGCAGAAAGTTCCGAATTCCCATGACAAACAGAAAGATCACAGACGATGCTTCCTAGCGCTTTCTTGAGATGTAGCTAAAAAATATAGATAGATAAATTGATAGATAGATAGATAGATATACATGTAAGTGTGTGTATATAAATGTATAATATGATTGTTATATCGTGTATCTCTGTTGATAATAGAGAAAAGGAGAATTGCTAATTTAGCATTTCGTTTACTATGTGAGATTCAATTGTAAGTGAAGTTCTTACCTTTATTTTTATAGTTGTGAAAGAAAACCGTTTATTTCGAATATGCTAAGAAAACTTTAGAGTTGCTTTTTTGTTTGTGTTCTCTACAACCTTGGCTTTCCTGGCTACTCAATCATTTTCGTCGGATGATGTTTGTTCTGTTCTTTTTTTAAATGTCTATGAGTGACATTATTAACTCGTTTTTCCTCTGTCTGCGAGTTTTTTTTTTTTTTTTTACAATATCGATTTACGGTCTGTTTTTTTTTTTTTTTCCTTTTCTTCTAAGATAATTATTTTTACCTTCAATAAGAAGACAGTCTGGTTTGTGTATTTGTATACGAGATATATTTGGTGATAAATGCATACAATAGCCAGGTCATCTGCTGCTGTATATCCACTGTCATCTTGAATAACGTTTTCCTGTACTGCTCTTTCTTACCTCTTAATGGGAGTAAGGAAATATGTTTAGCGTTATTTTCTTCCAAAGAATGTGCTGGTACGTATCACTCAGACACTCATTTTTCTTCATTGCAACTTTGAAGTTTATGGAATTTCCTACGATGTTCCGGTTCCTTTATAATCTTCCAAAATTCTCCCATAAATTTTCTTTATTTCATTGTAAGTAAAACCAAAAATCAAACGACAAATGAAAAGGAAGAATTTCAATTGACCGACAGAAAATCCTGATGTTTAAAAGATTGCTGGTATTATAGAATGAAAGGGGACTATCGTGGAACTATTTATATTATCCAGTCGATCTTTAGGAAGTAACTACTTTGCTCTATTTAGCTGTGTCCTACTAAGATGAGTTGGCGACACCCGACAGGATCAACGATATCTTTTCATCCAATAAATACCCGTGATTAACCGGGGTCAATGATACTGACGGCCAAACAATCCCCACATACACTTTGAGAAAGGAACATGGAAACCGTTAATGAGCCTCAACAATCATTTATTGATATATATTGCTTTCGTGTAATAGTGAAAACACCTCTGTGAATTTAAGAGATTTGGTTTCGCGTCTCATGAGCGGTTTTCAATATTTTAGTCGCAAATATGGCTGCGTCGTTCAAGAAGAACGGCTGGCAGCTACGTGTTTTCCTGTTCACTCCTGCTGCGTAAATTCGCTTCATTGTGCCTTACCATTATGTTTCCTTTGTAAAATCGTTTCTCCGCACCCATAGTTTTTCTTAAAGGCAGGACTCCATTGTAATTTGTTGAAAACTTTCAGTAAACGCATATATCTGATATGATTTTCATTAGTCGACATACTTCGACTTTTGATTTGATTTGTTTGTATATGAATATTTAAGAAAGGAATTAAACAGGTACTCGGTAATTGGTACAAACAGCGACTAAGGAATTTTAATAAGTACCACTGAACTTTTGCACTCGCTGGTTTCAAATAACAAACATCATTTGTACCCATAATTTATGAACAGCGCCCGTGTACACTCATGTAATTTTATATACACACATACTATATACGCACGCATAAATATTTTTCTAAACAAACTCCTACACACACACACACACACACACACACACACACACACACACACACACACACATATATATATATATATATATATATATATATATATATATATATATATATATATATGCGGATATAAACAAGCAAATTCGTATATAGAATTACTTCAGACATATGTGTGTGTATGTTCGTGTGTGTGTGTGTGTGTGTGTGTGTGTGTGTGTGTGTGTGTGTGTTTGTAGGCGAGCGACAATAAACCAACTTAAAACTGTGAGAACACGAACTGAATAATATATACTTCCGAAGTAAAAACATTTTAGATTTCAGACGCGATTATGGTGTGTATTTTTTCAAGCCATAAATTTACCATTATACAAAAAAATATTGTAATGCCACTTATTGTTTTAGCAAAATACCCATTAAATATGATTGTAAATTTATTAGATTTGGTGTAGTATCCTATCTTCCGTTTTGATAGCTTCGGCGGATTAATACTTAAAACACTGGGTGTGAATTTTTATCTCTTTTATCCATTACTCAATCATTTACTTGAAAGAGTGTTTATACTTTGAAAATAACTTATGGGCAAAGATATAAGGATTCTCTACGGCGGATAAAGAGAAGGCACATGACTTATTGTTTAAGCTTTCCCCCTCAGGATTTCGAAGATACTTAACGGTGTGTTACGTTGTGTGTTTTTTTTTTTTTAGCAACGCTCTTCACTTCACGTTGCTCGCGTCCACGCAGTTGTAAAAGATTAAGGCTGCATTGGGGGAATGTTAGGATCCCCGTTACGTATATGACGCGGACACCGAGTAACGGAGCTCATGAGTCCAAGGGGTCGACAGGGCAATGATTACATTGCGTATTACTCATATAAAAAAAGGCGATAATTTTGGTTTTCCGCGATTACGTTTCATTGACACCCTGTCGAATAAGTACAAAATCTTCATAATATGGCAACTAGAATACACATTTCCTGCAATTTTATCAGTTCCGTTATAGTTCACAGAAAATAAGACCAATATTGTTTTGGATACTTAGGTAAAAACTAAAGTAGTGGAGGAGCGTGGCTTAGTGGTTAGGGTGTCAGCATCATGATCGTAAGATTGTGGTTTCGATTCCTGGATTGGGCGACGCGTTAGGTTCCTGAGCAAAACACTTCATTTCACGTTGCTCCAGTCCACTCAGCTAGCAGAAAAGAGTCCCGTCCAGATGGGGAATACATACGCCATTGAAACCGGGAAACCGGGCCCATGAACCTGACTAGGCTTTAAGAAGGCGCATTTATTATTATTATTATTATTATTTAAATGCGCATGACGGGATATACAGATTTGTGTTAAGTACTGATGTATGATCATGCTTGCATTCTGCCATGACGCTTTTCTTTTTAAAACCTAATACTTATTCAATCAGTTACTTTTGTCGATCTTCTAAGTTTCGGGGACTTAAAAAACGAACACTGATGCTCAAACGGTGTAGACGTTAAGAGAGGAATAACCACTCCACAGTGTATATATAAACATATGCATATGTGTATACACGACGGGCTTCCAAACATTTCCCATTTACTGCTGGTTTTACATAAACAACGGGCTTACATAAGCGACGGGCTTCCAAACATTTCCCATTTACCGCTGGTTTTACATAAACAACCTTGCCGGGACTTGTTCCTCGGAGGGGCACTTTCTAGATGCAATCCCACTGCATACAAAGAGGAAAATGCAAATGAATCACTCTGGGCTACAACACAAATTATTTTTGGCTATCATACAATTTTTTAGAAAACGGAATTTATGGAATGTTGATTTTCATTATATAAATGCTTACACCATTATGAAAAATGTCACAATTAGATTTAGCGATAGCGTGTGTCTCAAATTCAGCTTTTCATGGTTTCCTTTTGTCTTTCCGTGTTACTTTGAAGTCAGATCCAGTTTGGAATATCTATGAAACAGTTGCTTTTAAAATCATATTCTCTCTTGGATAATCGAACCGATGACAAACATTGATCAATCCAAAGCCATCTAATCATATTTTCACAAGTGTTTTATCGCAGTTACCACTGCTCATGCTCGCTCTCGTTTGCGATGTTAGAGTCTTATATAGAGAAATTTATCAGTTATATCTTAAAAACATACCAATATATTTATGTTATATGAACTACATAAAAATACGTGAATTCTGAGATCACTGAAAATAGATATATCTAAAGAATTCAATATATTTTAAATTTTAGACATAAACACAACACTTTTATTTAGTTTGTTAATATATTGATATTTTAATAAAATTCTTAGAAGAGATTTAAAGAAGATGAAGTGAGACAATGAAAACATTAGGAGAAACAGAGCGATATATACATATCGCAAAACGGAAATAAAAGTATACACATACACGTTCACACGCATATACACACACATACACACACAAATGTCTGCGTGCGACATTCAGTGTACATATATATATGTGTATGTGTGTATGCGTGTATATATATGTTTGTTTTCGTGTGTGTGTACATATGTGTGTATGTGTGCACATATATATGTATATACATTATATATATATATATATATATATATATATATATATATATATATATATGTGTGTGTGTGTGTATATATGTATGTATGTATGTATGTATGTATGTACGTATGTATGTTTGTATGTATTTATGTATGTATGTATACACACACACACATTTATATTGTAATAACAAAGATGACTTCTGGATAGAAATTTTATACTTTATTAATAACGTATCAACATTTCCATCCACAAGACGTTTTCGTTATTACTATATTTATTCTAAGTTGTAAGGAGTTCTACATATATAACCCTCCCATAGGATTACTCTGGAAGACGTGAATAATAGACGGTAGCAGAGAACAATAAGCACGGAAGCTTTTATGTATATGTAGTCGGTAGCTGAAAATGTACTGTCGCCAGAAATACTACGCATTGTCTCACATAACACACACACATGCACACATAATGTCTGTGTGTGTATTTATGATTCTCTGAAATCGCCCATCGTAATTCACAAGAAAAGAAAATTATACTTAAGCTGCATGTGACTGACTATTTCCTCACACTGTAGTCAGTAAGGATGTATTCTTCTTGGGGCCACTGCTATTTATAGTAGCCCTCTGAGAGATGCCCTTCGTTTCTCAGATACCCACCTCGTTACTATGCTGATGTACTTATTACGTAATTATATCGTAGCTATTCTGACGATACAAATATGTTTCATAGGGTATAGAGAGCACTAGAAATGTTGCACTCCTGTATGAAGAGTTAGATGCAGTATACAAGTGGGCTGAAGACAAATATGCAATTTAATGCTAGTGAATTTCAAGTCCTGCAGTGCCAGCACAAGAAGCTGAATAAAATGCAGACGGCTGACCGGATGGGACCTTAGAGATTTTAAAACGAGGGAACGGGCAACCATGATGGTTGTGTACAGAAAATTCGTCTTCAGCCATTTGAACTTTGGCACCAAACTACGTCATCCAGCTGAGACAAATACACACACACTTATATATATATATGCGTGTGTGTGTGTGATTGTGCGCGCGGGCGCATATGTGTATGTGTGTATGTGTGTGAGTGTATCTGTGTATGTGTGTACGTGTGTTAATTATTTGTTATACATACATACATATACATACACAAATGATACATACCGTGGATGATGTCGGATATCCATAGACAATGAACGTGCTTCATGGCTTTACTACTAGAAGGATACCAACTCTTAAATATTTACTTATATATTCATAACATGGAAAAATGCGAGCAAGAGTAATAATTTTCTTAAGGGCATAAAACTGAAAAAGTACAGGACAAGTTATTACAATTGGAAAAGTTCAGGACATCTGGTAAAGTACTGAAAAAGAAGATTTTTACTTAAAATATTGCAGCTAAGGATAAAAATTCAAATAAAATATTTAGATTTAGAAGATATTAGCTGTTATTAAAACTAAAAATTTTATTACAAGTTATTACTTCTATTTGTAATTGTTACTTCTATTAAGAATTAAAAAAATATCTCAATTAGAATATTTTTTAAACTTTAAAATATTCATTATTCTAATTGAAAATTAGAAATTTGGTTATCAAAAATACTACTTGTACATAATGATTAGTACAATAAGTACAATAATACAA
>NC_142935.1:12463773-12496273 GCF_046866305.1 Octopus bimaculoides | reverse complement strand
TAACTTATTTTATTTAACATTACTCCACATTAATGTGTTATGTTGTGGAATAATTGTATCTGTGTCAATAGGAAAGTTCTTATTGTTGATAAATATGGTAACTTAGGAACTGTCTAGAACTGTCGAATAATTAAACGGTATGATTAGAAAACAGAACCACATTCCGACTAAGAAAATCAGAGTTAGTAGTTTCGAATCGCGACTGGCAACAGATTTGCTAAGGCTGTAACATAGACTTACAACGCCGTATGATGTGCTAGAAAGAACAGCCAAATGTCTCAAGTCTAACATTAGCGGTTACATAGTGGACACATTAGAAAATGCTATCTTAGACACAATCTATTAGAAATATCAAGAAACAACTGAATTTGCTGAATTGTCACGGCTGGAGTGCATTTTGAGCATCGGTCTATTTTGTAAGGCATAACCTAGAGCTCATAAATAATATGAAGTTTGCAATATCCATTCATACTTTAATATTCAAAATGAAACGATTCGGTGCAGCTGTTTGGACGCTGACAACGTGGCATAGCTTTAACGAAATTATACTCTGGCACTGGAGGAAACACACAGGCGACCAGAAATATGCAAGAGAGAGAGAGAGAGAGAGAGAGAGAGAGAGAGAGAGAGAGAGAGAGAGAGAGAGAGAGAGAGAGAGAGAGAGAGAGAGGGGAGAGAGAGACATAAATCGAGAGAGGGAAAGAGAGAGACAAAAAGCGAGAGAGGGAGAGAGAGAGACTGATTTACACATACATATAAACATAATTAGATGCTCACACAGATAAAGAAAAAGAAGTGAGAGAGATCAGAGAAATGAGACAAAGAAATGAGACAGGGAACGAAAGAAATACTAAAACGAGAGAAACATTGAATGGGCTGAAGTCAAATAAGTCTGCTTTATTCAGCAGGACCAAGTAGGCGGTGCCAATTAGGCGGCGCCAATTAGGCGGCGCCAATATGGTTGTAGCAAAACGTTGTATATGTTTTCTTTTGTAAACAGGAACCACGTACTATATGGCTTTTCGAAATAAACTTTCACTTCCAATTGCAAAGCTCTTACCATTTATGAGACAGGCATACATTTTTCAGCAAAACACTTTCTAAATCTATAAATTCATATCAGTGACAAAAATCTATATAGAAAGCAATATGTATTTATCGTTATTATTATTATTAGTAAATATTTCACATGCTGTGCTATCACTTATGGAAGAAGATGAAATCTTGTAATATCCTGAAATTATATATTAGGTATAGTTGGTAAATGACTCAAAAGTGCTGTAATTGAAGATATGGAGCATAATATGACAGCTACTCAGAGATGGCAGGGACGAATAAAGCACTAAAAAAAATTCTCGTAGAGTGAGTTGGTATCGGAGAGTGTAATATTTAAACAAAAGTATAAAAGGAAAAAAATACTGTTTTTAAAGAACGCATATCTCAAAGCACATCATTGTTTTGTTTCTTTCATTTTGCGTTTAATACTAGTACATTTATTTATAAGTACATTGCATAATATACTTATATGTAATCTAAAACCGAATAATTATATTTCCAAAATTATAAACAGAATACGTAGTGTATTCCGTTTATACTAATAATGTGTCTCTATAATTATAAACATATTTAGGAATATTGTGTCTAGGCATAAATGTGAACGATAGTATATTATTCATGCATCTTCGTATAGATAAAGAGGATATATGAGTATATATGAGTAAGGATAATATTGTTAATATGGAAGTTGTTTCAGCTGCACTAATCAGCTACTCTGATGTAACATAAGCTTTATGATGTATTAAATTATATCAGTTCTTGCATCTGTTCAATTATATTAATAATTTCATTTCCATTGATGCCATGGAATAACATGAATTTTTCATGAAAGGACTTGTTCTAGAACGGTTCTTGGCAACAATTTCATAGAGATACCAATATATATATATATTTACATACATACATATATATAAGAGAGTGTATGTGTGTATGCATATACATATATACATGCATCAATATATATATATATATATATATATATATATATATATATATATATATATATATATATATATATATATACACATTAATACATCTACATATACTCGCACAGACACAGACACGCGCGCATACACATATGTATGTATGTATGTATGTATGTATGTATGTATGTATGTATGTATGTATGTATGTATGTATTTATGTATATATATATATATATATATATATATATATATATATATATATATATATATATATATATATATATATACATACATATATGTAGGTATGCATGTATGTATGTATATGGTCTATATGAGACATATGATAACGTTTATTTGTGTGGACTAACACAAAGAACTTTTGCAGATAGAACACGCTCGTACTAAATAATGTAAGATGTTTGATAATTGACCAGTAGCTACATAACGAGCATTTTAAAAAGTTACATTTAGAATTATCTACATATTGGTTTACCTAAATATGGAGAAACTTTGTGTCATGCACACAAAATACAAGGGACTTAATTCTAAAAGTTTTAGAAAGTGGTTACTTCCCTTATATGTGGTATATCTAACGCTATTAAAGAAACCAGGAATTAATTAATTGGATAAATTCTATTTAATTACTCCCTGCTGTAGAAATTATTGAACTTAGGTTGTTAGATATAAATTCATGTATTTCCCTCTGTGTTGTTTTATGTTCAACATTTTAAGTAAGACGGCCTTCCAATAATTTCACTTTTAATATTTGAAAGAAAAACTCATATTGGTGAAGCTCTACACCAACGGAAACTTTACTACTGCACATTGCCTATCTATCTATCTATCTATCTATCTATCTATCGACCAGGTGACCTACGTAGCTATTTCTCTTCCCATCCCTATGTCTCTCTTTCTCTCTCTCTCTCTCTCTCTCTCTCTCTCATATGAGCAGTGAAAACAAAAGCCTATGCATGGACAGTATTTACTTCGAAGCCGCAATTCTGATGTAGAGCAAGCAACAAACCATCAGTGGCTGAGAAGCTCAGGACTGAAAGCAGAGGCTGAAGGTTTCATATTAGATTACTTACCAAAATAAATAATATCCCAGGAGAAACATATCTCAGAGAAATCCAAAAATGTTGCTGACAAATACTGCCCACATCCTCAGGAAAAAAACCTATCAATTTAAATGTTTGTGTTGTATTACATGAAGATATTTCGCTACTGCACCTGGCATTCCTCCTCCCCAAGCTTTCAGTCATACTGTAACATCTCCTATCGTTCACTCGTCCAACGACACTGGGTGTGTATCGGCATGTGACTGTAAGAAATACGCAGATTAAAAGTAAATAATCATAATAATAATAAGTCCTGATAGGGTACCATTGCTCTGTTGCAGCACCAAGCACTAACAATGCCATGATACTGTACGAGGCACTGGCTTAAACGGCTTCTGATCGTAACTGATTGGAAGTGCATGTTTGTCTTGATATAAAAAAATGGTGTACATCAAATATTCTGATCGATACCACAGATTCGCTTGTAAGTTATTTAACCTTAAACAGTTTAGCATGTCCCTTTGTGACTGACTATGTGCAGCTTTAATCCCGAGCAGAAGTAGTGGAGGAGCATTATAGCCATGTGGTGAGAGGAATTTTAATGTCTGTGTTGTATTACATGAAGATATTTAGCTACTACCCGTGCCATTTCCCCTCCCCAAGATTCCAGTCATACTGTAAGATCTCTTTTCGTTCACTCGCCCCAGAACGCTGGGTGTATCTCGGCAAGTGATTGTAACAAACATGCAGATTAAAAGGGAAATAGTTATAATAACAATAATAATAGTAATAATAATAATTTAGAAGAAGAAAGAGGAGATGAAGAAGATGAGTGGAAGATGAAGAACTTCAGGACGTTGAAGTAGCATAAATAGAAGAAAGGCTATATTAATGTTTGAGACTTCGTATATTATTACAGATCAGATACATTTGCGGAAGACGGGATTATGGGTTTACCAGAAATAGCCAGGTCGTAAGGTTTCAATACAAACAGCTATTTAACAAATATGGCCGCTATCTTTATGATTTGTCCATTTATAAAGATTATCTAACCATTTATTACTAACATATCATATTTTATGCATTCTTTTCCATTGCATACGAATTAGAAAATATCATTTATAGTTAATAGATTTCTCTATCAGGTTATTAAAAGTGTCGGACAATGTTTTCAATCTTACTGCGTTTAAATATTGTGTATTGTTGTTTTATGCGTTAGTTTAACGAAAGATTTATATATTCTATTTGTGGCAGTAAAATATAATCCGATAGGATAATGGAGCAAATGTAAATATTTAGTAACATTACCTTGGCCTCTGTGTAAATATCGATGCTTTGTTAACATTCATGAGATGGTTTTTTAATATGCAATGTTTCTAATATCACATCTCATGCATAGGAAGTTTGCAATGGATTACGTTTCAAGAATAATTTATATATACATAAACACATACATACATGTATATACACACGCACACAAAAACGTCTGTATATATGCATCTCTCTCTCTCTCTCTCTCTCTCTCTCTCTCTCTCTCTCTCTCTCTCTCTCTCCCTGTGTACATATATATATATATATTATATACACACAAATACAGGTACTGATATATGCATATATACATTCATATATCAATATAACTGCTTTTTCTCTTTATTTCTAAAAATACAATTCCAACTGTCTCGTCATCATTTACAGTATTTATCTTGACTATTTCCCGTTTGAAGAAGTGGTGTTTTGTTTGTATTTCTACTACACAATAATCATATCGATCTGATATTTTAAACCATGCAGAAAAAATACCATCTATGATATTTGACATAAAATGTCCAAAGGATGAGGCTGTTTATAATTTTATAGCAAGTGAAATTACAAATCACATCCTTCGTGTGCAGACACCAATATCAATACGTCTTTTTGTAATCTCTTCTTGTGCTCTCATGCGTAAATTATATTGCCTATAGTCTAGCTATAATCTAGCAGAGTGTCCATAAAATGTTGACGTTTATCATAGATAGCAACCAGAACTTGGTCCAAAGTGTTTGCAGCAAACAGCATTCTCAATTGCAATCATTAAAATACTATTAGTGTAATTAGTAAGTCAATGTTATTACTAAAGCTATCGGCTTAAAACTTGTCTTTATCTTCCTTTAACTATATTTACCCAGCTGCACTATGGATGTGAAACAAAAACTCCCGTCTAACCAAACAAGCTTAAGCTTTCACTGTATCTCTTCAAATCTTTGCAATGAATCAAGACCCACCGAATATCGTAATGCAACATTCCTTCCCAAATAGGAATTGCAACCCTCTTCTATCGTGATATGACGTACGACTTCACTGATATATCTGACCTCTTATGATATCAAACGCTCCTTATGTTCTCTTATTACTCACCAACTGTGGAGGCGCAATGGCACAGCGGTTAGGGCAGCGAACTCGCGGTCATAGGATCGCGTTTTCGATTCCCAGAGCGGGCGTTGTGAGTATTTATTGAGCGAAGACACCTAAAGGGCCACGAGGCTCCGGCGGAGGATGGTGGTGAACCCTACTGTACTCTTTCACCACAATTTTCTCTCACTCTTTCTTCCATTTTCCGTTGTACCTGTATTTCAAAGGGTCAGCCTTGTCACATTCTGTTTCACGCTTAATCTCTCCGAGCACTACGTCAAGGTTACACGTGTCTGTGGAGCGCACAGCCACTTGCACGTTAATTTCACGAGCGGGCTATGGTGTTAACATCTTTTGAATCTCTTCGAATGCTTTTTGGCATTCGTTAATCCAACACCATTTCACATCTTTTTCTAGCATTTTGTTTAAAGGTACTCTTAGCTCATGCATTCTTGGAATATACATTTGATAATAATTCGCAAAACCTAAAAAAGCTTGTAAGGTTGTTATATTAGTCGAAGGAGGGATATATTTAATTGTGTGTTGCCCTCGGTGGGCCCGGTCGTCGTCTATTCCTGACATGTCTGCAAGCTCGCCGTCTTAAAAGGATGTTAAAACTACGATGATAAAAGCTGAAAATATTATATTAAATAGAACATATCTATCAGGTAATCTTTAATTCAAACGGTGATTTAGGATTGTAAAATTTAATAAAAGACGTCAATATAAACGGCTTTATGAGTCTGAGGACTCATAAGGACAGAGTGTTGTTCAGTACCTGTGTTGTACAACTGACCGAGATTCTAGAACTGACCCTCCCCTAAACGAAACGCCAGTTCATCGTAGGATTATCATCCAAGCAATTACTAGCACCCATTTGCCGTTATGTGTGTGGGAGCAAGACGAAAGAAGTGTTTTGCTCATAAACACAATGCACCTCTTCGCCCACGAATCGAAACCACTATCTTACGATGGCGAATGAGCACCATGACCACTAGGCCACGTGCTTTCACCTGGTAAGTCATAATCATTTGAAAACTGAAAATTTTCTAGAAACAATTCAGGTAGTTGTACATTAGTGTCTAGCGCTCAGTAATACCGTTACGATGAAAGAGTCACTAGATTATAAAAGAGCCTGCTAAAAATAATAATCAAAATCCATACACTGAACGAAATCCATACACTAAACGAAATCCATACACTAAACGAAATCCATACTCTATACATCATACATAAAAATAAACATGTTTTCAAAAGGCACAAAGTGAATAACGTGACCAGGGTTTTGATATTGCAGGGGAAAAAATATTGGATTGTCAGGTTTAGAGTGATTTTGACTATTGATTTGGTAGTGTAACGCTGATCTACTTAAAAGCGAAAACAGCAGGAAAGCAATAATAGCAACGCCATCTTTACCAATAACATGTGCACAAACAAAAATCTTCTATCTGTGATTCATCGAGAAATAATAGCACTATACTAAGCAAGAAGTGAAAACTCGAAAAATCGATTAGCATTCGGACTAATATTGGTAGTAATAATAGTGATTACTTCAAATAGAACGATACAATGAATAAAAGAATTGATTTATTTTCGGCCAGCATTAGATGCCCTATGTCTTTAGCAAAAGATTTAATACCAGCAAATGCAACGTAAGGGCCGAACTTATTCGTGGCTGCACGACATGTTAAAAACAGCAGTTAAATATGTTAGAACTCACTTCCTGCACTCATCAAAAAAGTAAAGGATTCGTTGAAGAATTCTTTTTAGATGCACGTTCTGGGGAAAAGAGGAAACAGACAGAATTGGCATGCAATTTGATGGTAGCCATGCTCGAGGAAATTTAATAACAGCAAATGCAAAATAAGGGTCGAAATTATTTGTGGTTGCACGGCATGTTAAAAACAGCAGTTAAATATCTTACAACTCACTGCCTGCGCTCATAAAAAAAATGAACGTATTCGTTGAAGAATTCTATTTAGATAAACGGTCTGGGGAAAAGAGGAGACAGACCCAATTGGCACGCAATTTGATGGTGGCCATGCTGGAGTAAATTTAGTAACATATAATTAAAATTTAAGGCGGGGAACAGGCAGAATCGTTAACACGCCGAACAAAACACTTAGCGGATATTTCATTTATCTTTACGTCTGTGTTCAAATTTTGCCGAGATCCACTTTTCCTTTCGTCCTTCTTGGGGTTAATAATATACATACCAGCTGAAAACAGAGGTGGATGTAATCGATTTAACCACTTCACTGATATTGCTGGCCTTGTGCCAACATTTGAAACTAAGATAAGAATGAAATAGCTTTGAAATCACACTTTGTTTAAGAAAAGTAATGTTGAGTAATGAAATACTGAATACAGAGTTTTGAAAAAAAAATCAAGAAAGAGCCACGATGGAGTGTCATTCATCATGAATAAAACGTCAGATACGCCATCATTTAAAAATAAAACAGTTAAAATTTCCTTACAAAACACACGGTCTAAAGGACAAATATTTTGAATATATTGTTATCCAAAATACAAGCGCTGGAGGAAAAGGAGGAATGGTCATGGGCAGAACGCTCTTTGATCATAGCTCTGCTGGATCAAAGTCCTCGATTACATCCACACGCATGATATTTATGTATAAGTACTTGTTTGCTTGTTTGCCCGTGTGAACGAGTATATGTTTATGTACATACATCCATACACATCGTACAAGCATATATATATATATATATATATATATATATATATACACGTATGCATATATATGTATGTATGTATATATATATATATATATATATATATATATATATATATATATATATATATATATATATATACACATATACACATATACATATATATGATATATATATAAATCGTATATATGTATGCATCTCTTTCCTTCTAACCTCCTTCTCTTTCTCCCAATCTCTGTCTGTCTGTCTGTCTGTCTGTCTCTCTGTCTGTCTCTCTCTCTCTCTCTCTCTCTCTCTCTCTCTATATATATATATATATATATATATATACATATATATATATATATATATATATATATATATATATATATATACATACATATATTTCCTGATAGATATGTGTGTGTGTATCATATATGTATGCATACATATACATATGCATATACATATACATATACATATACATATACATATGCGTTGTCAGTTCATATATTAAAATGATGCATTGCCAATTGTCTGTCCACTATGAAATAGGTTACAACCATTATCAATTGTTCCGCAACATTGGACGAACGAAACAAATGATATCCTTCATCTTAGCTGCCGAAAGTGAAGAAATTAAATGAACGCTTTCACTTAGATATACACACATGTTTGCATTTCTGCCTGTGTTTCTAATCAGAAGTTTATCGATTTTAAACACGCCTATAATACAAGTGGCATTAGAAGTATTACGCAAATCGTTGACTTTTCCAGACAGAGCATATGAGTTCTTCAGCTAAAGTACGCGGTTATGTTAATGATGCTTAGTATTGTGTAATCGTTTTGTTCGTTGGTTTCCGGTACATTACGGAGCAAGTACGGAAAGAGGAAAGTAACAAACGTATTACATGACAATAACAAAATTAAGATAAGTGTAAAGATGATAAGAATATCATCAAACAGCAATGAGACTATTAAGAAGAAGGACAACAACTGCAACAGCAGCATCAACCAACACCGCCTCCGCGAATTGCACCACCGAAAACAAAAAGGAAAAGAACAATAAGAAAGATGATAGTGATGATGATGTTGAAGATAATAATAATAATAATAATAATAATAATAATAATAATAATAATAATAATAATAATAATAGTAATACAAATTTCAAATTTTTGCCACAAAGAGCAACATGGGGGGAGTAAGTCGATTACATCACCCCCCTCCCCCAGTGCATCAAAAGACTGGAATTTTTGAGGTAGGGGCATAGTAGATCCCCAGTGTATAAAGATTTATACAGGGAGAGACGACACTTACACGCTAAAAAGGACAGTTAAACAAAAAGCACAAAAGAAGGAATTCTTAATGCAGTCTGCTACATGGCACTAGAGTGAATAAAAAAATTTGTTAATCCTATACTCGAATTTCGCTATTAATGACCAAATAAATCAATTTGGTATCTGTAGCTCGTCAGCGTGCCTTAAGAATTCCTTTTTGCTGTGGTTTAGGTTTAACTGTCCTGTCAAGGGTCTTCTATCCGTGTATAAGTCTTTTAAATATATACTTTTATATATGAAAATATTTTGTCCTATGACTTTTATTAAGCATGCGAACAACTGGTGATAAATTATTTTAAATATTTGCCCTCATACTTGTATGTGTTTATATATATATATATATATATATATATATATATATATATATATACACACATACATACATACATACATTTGTGTAATTATTGGCATCGCTATATTTCCCTGACTTCCAATTTCCTCCTTACTACTGGATGGTAATCATTGTGAAACATGTATATATGTATATATATATACACACACACACACACACGCGCACACACACACACACACACACACACACACACACACACACACACACACACACACACACATATATATATATATATATATATATATATATATATAGTTTGTATAGTTTGTAGGGGCAATTAAATGATGATGGTGTTTTTTAAGCTTCACATCCGTTTATCTAACAATCGACATAATTTGCTCCAAGTAAAAACGTCTCCTTTGATGGTTTCTTCTCTATTAACCGATTGTCTGTTAGCAGTTACTTGCATGAACGTACCATCACATGCATCAGTACCATCGGCTACCCGGAATTGTTGTTTCTTAAACATTCCTCTTACATTAAATCTACGGCAGCATACATCAAAGTTAGCCATGTAAGAAACAATTTTCCTTTCTCTATTTTGATATATTTTTATGCGTTGCTTCTTGTGCACAAGTGTCTGTAATTACACTAAACTTTCTTTTTTTTTTGTTCAGACTACAGCAATTGCATTGTTGCAGATAATAACTATACATGATTTTAGTACACTCCTATTTCTCCTTAGCTGCGTGCGAAATTATAACATAAGATAATTTAGGAAACTGCATATATATATATATATATATATATATATTGATATTTATATATTTATTTATTTATTTTCCATATTTTCTTCGTTTCTTTCAGCAACGGATAGTAATGGCGTCATTCAATGTGTTGACCTTTACAAGCGAATTATTGTTCCGCGCCTCCTCCCCTACACTTGTATATTAGTGATAATATACTTAAATTATTGAACACAAGAAATAAGCTTTGTATTTTGCTGATAAAGCGCTATATCTGTTTCGTGGAATGAGGCCAATAGTCTCGGCTGTTCGAGCGCAAGTCACAGCTGACTGGCCATTCAAACTGTTTCCGTGAGAGTTTGTGTGGCGGCACCCACAGAAACATACACGCACAACGGACATCAACAAATGCACAGAAATTAAAACATAGGTGTAAGAGTGACTGTGTGCTAAGAAGCGTGATTCCTAACCACATGGTTTCGGGTTCAGTCCCACTGCGTGGTAAATTGAACAGTGTCTACCACTACAGCCTCGGGCACACCAAAGGGTTGTGAGTTGGTATGCCAGACTGAAACTGAAAAAGCCCGTCGTATATATATTTATATATATATATATATATATATATATATATATATGTGTGTGTGTGTGTGTGTATGTGTGTGTGTGTGTGGGTGTGTGTGTTTAAGTGTGTCGGTGATTCTATCTCCCACCACCACTTGACAACCGATGTCGGTGTGTTTACGTCCTCTTAACCTAGCGGTTCGGCAAAAGAAACCGATAGAATAAGTACTAGGCATAAGAAGCAAATCCTGGGCTCGATTTGTTTGACACAAAACCTTTCAAGCTGTTGCTCCATTATGGCTGCAGCCATGATGATTAAAACAAGGAAAGGAATAAAAGAATAAAAGAATATATACAAAGAGATTGAAAGAGATAGAAACGGTGAGAGGGAAAGAGAGAGAAAGAGAAGGGGGGTTAAATTGAGACATTAAACGTATATACAAGTATAATTAAATGGTGACACATACACCGAGAGAGAATGAGAGACATTGAACCGTGAGAAACGGGGGCAATTTCAAAACGTGTGATGTCAAATGAGTCAGGGTTACATCAGAGATGCCATATAGGCGGCGCCATAACAACTTCGCCAAAACGTCTCATGCCCGTATATTGCTTTCATTTGATCGACATAAGATTTTAAAAAATAATAGATGAAAGTCTGTAATATTTAGTTTAATATTTGCATAACTCAAATAAGTGAGTAAATTAAAGCAGCTCGCGAGAAGCTTAACGGCGCAAATTTTTTGATTTATGTGTGCGATAATGTAGTAAATGACACACATAAAAGATAAGGGGAAGTCTCAGCGAATTAAAATTTGTCTCTTAGTTAATGAAAGCAATAAAAAATACTGACTGCCATTATGAGCATATCTCAAAAAGAAGGAAAAGATTTCCAAGAAATTTAAATAAATATCATTGAGATTTATTCGTTTTTACGATTAGGAGCCAATATCTATTTTTATTTATAACTGTCTATATGGTGGATCTGATGAATCATTATCGAGCACTCCAGTAACAGTGAGGCAGTCGGTGGACGGTGAGGTCTGAATCACAAGACTGTTTCTAATTACTCTATAGCGCTGTCTATCCTCTCAGATATGTGTTATTAGTAACGAAATTTTCTTCAGAATCATGTGTTCTAACGTTCGATCGCATTCCGTTGTCTATATCACTCTACCTTAGCCAAGTTCGTCCAAATCTTTCTGGGTGAATTTTGAGTCTTATGAATGTGTAGACGACACATGCATGGAAGCTACCGGCAATTCATAAATCTGCCCTTTCTTTGATTCTACTTGCGAATTCTGTCTCCTGTCGATATCCCGACACTTCCTACGCTAATATAACGCGTCATACATTTCATTGAAGTATGGGACACTTTTACGTCGACATCGCGGTGAAAGTTCAAAACATAACCAAGAACTACATTGAACATTTCAGCATACATTTCTAAACCTTATTGTCCTGCAGCTCAACACTCTGGACACTAATCTATTTCTGTATAGCCAGAAATCCTAATGACCACCACTGAGAAGATTACCACCACGGCAGAAGAGTATCTAGTGCTTCCCAGTATTTATTCTTGGCAGTGACAGCAATAAATCTGCTGAGACTCTTGGCGTTGCATCTGTTTCTCTGTAGGTCATTTCTTTACTTTTATTAAGTTAACTAAGTATCGTGGTACGTAATATTAATCTTCCCTATTTTACTTTTGCTAAAATGAACCACAGCATAAATACTTTCAACGATGACATCTTCGTGATTTCCATCAAAATTTTTATTTGCTTTCATCATCAGAATACATTGTTTGTTAATGTGGAATGGAAATGGCATCTCTAACAAAATGAATCTTCTAAATTTCAACTGGCCAAATTTATTATACTATTGGCGTCCAAAAACTATTCATCAATCCGTATCCTATTATAAGTCATTCAACTGGAAATTAGGCATTTAAAAAATAAAATTTTATCTATTGCACTCGTGATTTTCCGACACTGGTGCTCAATATAGTTACTAGTAAAATCCTTCAATAATAGAAGGGAAGGGATTTGAAGCACTACGTTGTGATTAGAAAACAGAACACGTAGTGTTGTATCTACCTGCGGAAATCACATAAGAAAATTTAGTCGAATGAACGAATCTACCGAATTATTCAGGAATTCATGTGCAGTAGAGTTATAGGATGTGACACATAAACAAATGCATACCCGAATGTACAAACACACACTTATGCGCATATACAGATAGGCGCACACAGACGTACACCTACTCATTCATACATGTACATATCAATCAGAATATGTATGTATGTATGTATATGTGTATATACATATGTGTATATACATATGTATATATATACATATATATGTACATATATATATATATATATATATATATATATATATATATATATATATATATATATATATATATATATATATATATATTAATATATATATATACATACATACACATATATATGTATATATAAACATGTGTGCGTGTACGTGTGTGTGTGTGTGTGTGTGTGTGAGAGAGAGAGTATGTATGCGTTATATGCTGAACTTATATATCATTAATAAGAATGTTGTCTATATAGAAGCAGACGAATCAGTCTAGCGAATATTTCGTGTATTCTCGAATGAATATTGTATTTAATCGGATTTCAAACTATATGTAAACTATAACGAGTCTTAAAAATATGTGACTTAGATCTTTTCAATTCTTTTATATATATATAAGCCATTTCAAGATATGACGTTAAGATAATATCTATATATCCAGTCTTCTTCATGAGGAGGTAGAACAAAAAAATAACATTAATATATGTACCGTTCTATATTCGATTTCTTTTTCAATATAGAGTTCTCATAAATTCTTTCTGTCTTCATTTTCTCCAGCTTCTTTTATTATAATAACTTTCTCGAGCTTGTTTTTTTCCAATTTTAAGAAAAGTGCAACAATAATAAGTGTAAGAGAAACTCCTCGGTGTCCGGATAAAATAAGCTAACCTATTGAAAGCGTCTGTATTATTTACGAGAACAGTCCCCTAAGGGAACGTATTTCAACAGGAATTTTAATTCATAGACTCAAATTTGTGCCCAGCAAATATATCTCTCGGAGTTTCTTAAACGTTACACGTACATTGTATTATGTATTATCCTTGAATTTATTAAAAATGAAGGTGAACATCAGAAAGACTATTTAGGATCGCTATGACCTGCAATCAATCCAGCGAATAAGCATGAGCCATATTGTAGAGAAAGCGTAAATAAACAGCAAAGACCTCACCATGTTCATATCATTTCTGGTTATTAACCTATTTTATGTTTTGCACCATGTTTCTTGCTATACGTTCGGTGATATCGCTTCACCATTAGCTTTGAAAAATGTCCATATCTTATTTCCAGCTAATTAACGAAATGTCATGGCGTCGTGTTACAATCAATGACAATAATATTAATACACGTTGCAAAATGAAGATTCTTTCTACTACGTGTGAAAATATTTAAAGCTTCATAGATATCGGCCAATCATTTTAAAAGATTTTCATTTAGATGTTTTTCTCCTTACCTCATTGTACAAAGCGTGTCATTATTGTTTGCTATGACAGTTAATTAGTTTCGTACGATCAATGTGAATGTGACGTTATCAGTTGACAGTTATCGGCGTAGAAAAACAATAACTTGCTTGCTAAAGATATAAACAGGAGCCACCAACCCTTGACGGATGCCTCTGCTTGATATGACACAGCAATGACAAAACACAAGGTATCCCAGAATTCTCTTACACTAAAGAATAGGTGGGGTTATGAACATTCGTCTTAAAGAAGTTGTTTTTCTTCAGATAAAACACAACAGCGATCAGCATATTCATGTTCATATCTACTGCAGCTTATTACAAATAAATATGAAAGGCATTGAAAAATATCCGCAGCAGCATAGGTTTTATTAATTATTATTATTATTATTATTATTATTATTATTATTATTATTATTATTATTATTATTATTATCATTATCATTATCATTATTATTATTATTATTATTATTATTATTATTATTATTATTATTATTATTATTATTATCATTATCATTATCATTATTATTATTATTATTATTATTATTATTATTATTATTATTATTATTATCATTATCATTATTGTTATTATTATTATTATTATTATTATTATTATTATTATTATTATTATTATCATTATCATTATTATTATTATTATATTATTATTATTATTATTATTATTATGATTATTAATATTATTATTATCATTATCATTATTATTATTATTATTATTATTATTATTATTATTATCATTATCATTATTATTATTATTATTATTATTATTATCATTATCATTATTATTATTATTATTATTATTATTATTATTATTATTATTATTATTATTATTATTATTTACTGTAACTCACTATCTAACCTTTATTTATTTACCATTTATTCCCCTAATTTTATCCATATTATCCATCACCCACCAAAACAACCTATTACCCCCTGGTCCAGGTTTATACCAATATTAGCAACTAAATGATATTCGGTCTGTTGAAATATTTTGAAACATAACAACTAATAACCTAACGGTAAGTCTTTTCTACACCCCTAATGAGATTTTGTCGAATACAATGATCAGTGTAATTTAATCTTTCGGCAAAATTGAAACAGATGTAAGAGAATATGTTGGATTTTTGCAGTTAATAGATTATATTAATGCCACATCTTCATTTCCTGAATTTTATTTTTTATATCTATAAACTAAGTTTTATACTTTATGAAGTTTTAAAGAACCCCCGACAGAATTTGATACCACCCACCTACCATTTTTACCCCCTCCCCATCCCGGACAGCCTCACAGATTTGCAGGTGGGTGATCGGTAGTAACCCTGCAATTTTTCAATTTTCATTTTATAATGAATCAATGTAAATAAAGGGCTTTTCATATACTAATCTTATGTTTATATTTTTATATTAACACTTTTTCTTGTATTTCGTATTTGGATTTGGGTTGTAAGATTCTTTATGTGAGTTCGTGTGTTGAAGCATATTCTGTTATGTGTGGGGAGAATAATTCTCTTTTAGTGCCTTACAATTTAATACACTCACCGGTAAAATTTCTACTCATTTACAACTATTGAAAAGGTTGCAAGACGAAACGAAAATTTTAGAGAGATAAATAAGTAAATGAGTGTAAATTTTATCGGTGTGTGTGTTAAATTATAAGACACTAAAAGAGAATGATTCTCCGCAGACACAACATAATTTTTTCTCTTAATTAAAATATTGTAGCTAAGAATGAAAAATTTACAAACTAACATTATAATTAAAAAAGATACTGTCATTTTGTTAATATATTGACACACTAGAATACTTAAAAACTGAGAGCCAGGAGTAGCAATATACCTAAAGTTTTATGCAAAGTAGAATCGTATATATGGTAGGCAAATTCATTAAGTAAAAAATAGGCATTGGGGCAAGACGAAAAATGTGAAGACTTGGCAACACCTTAGGCAATAACGGAAACAAATTCTATTGTGAATTTGTTGTTATAGGTAGACTTTCCTGGGATATATGAATAATTTTTGTATTATTCTATTTATTATAATAATTATGTACTACTATTACATTTTATAACCTATTTTCAAATTTCTAATTATTAATTAATAATTTTAAAAAATGAAGTTTTTTAAAGTGCAAAACATATTTTAATTGAGTTATTTTTTAAATTTTTAATAGAAGCAAAATTAATAAAAAGATAGAAGTAATAACTTTTGATAAAATTTTTAGTTTTAATAAAAGCTAATATTTTCTAAATCTAAATATTTTATTTGAAATTTTATTCTTAGCTGTTGCATTTTAAGTAAACACATTTCTTGTTCTGTACTTTACCAGTTGGATTAGCCTGTCCTGCACTTCTCCAACTGTATTAATTTGTCCTGTACTTTTCAAGGCTTATAATCTTGAAAATCTTACTTATTTCGCTCGCCTTTTCCATGTAATATATATGTGTGTGTTTGTGTGTGTGTTTGTGTTCGTGTGTGTGTGCACGTGTCTCTGTGTCTGTGTATGTCTGTGTTTGTGTGAAAGGAAAATAAGACAAGCTAGAAAATGCTAAAATAATTTTATCATGAAATACATTTTGTAATGGTTCGTACCGGGTTCAATCTTTTCGAGTTTTTCAAATAAGAATAAAACAAAAACAATAAAATTGAAGAAAAATGTTAAATGAAATGTTTCGTAATAATTTCCATAGACTTCAAATGGGTTGAACATTTTCATTTTCTCTCTCTCTTTCTTTCTCTCTCTCTCTCTCTCTCTCCCTCTCTCTCTCTCCCTCTCTCTCTCTTTCTCTCTTCATTTGTGAAGGCTCGCTAGGTAGCAGCAGATCTGAAGAAATATTGTTTATAGGTGCAGAGAAATGTTAGTTTCTGATATTTCATGGGAAAGGCAGCAGCAGCCGTGGAAGGAGACGGCGAAGAAGGAGAAGAAGGTGGATGAAGAAAGAAGAAGTTGAAGAAGAAGTAGAAGTAGAAGACGAAAAAGAAGAGGAAAAAAAGACGAGAGTGGTATGACCCTGTAGCAGAGCTGTTCGTGGAATCTACTTCAATAGTTAAGTGATCTACAAGTGACCTGTTGTGGTTGTAGTAGTAATGGTAAGAACTGTTCTAAATAAATTCACGAGTGGATAGTGTTCTTAATATATTTATCGTTTTAAATATTTGTGTGAGTGTTATTCTAAGATCCTTGTAGTAGTGTCATGTGAGGTGGAATCATTCAAAAGAGGTTTATATTTTGCAATAAAATGTGACTCTTTGCTAATGCGCTGATTATATGTTGCATCATCCCCAAATTCACAGAAGGGAAATCTTCTGATGTTGGGTAGTTCGTTAGTGGCGCAAATGCCGACGTGTTCACTTCATGCAATTTTTCTGTATTCTCGTATTTTAATTTGGGATCTATGTACGTAGACTGTTTTTGGTTTGGCCTATGTATTGCTCTCGAAACCCTGAGCAAGTTAAAATATATATTAGGTTTTCCAAAGCCCACGTGAAGTTGTTTTTCACTGTAAAACGTTGATCCTGTTTGAAGTAGAACTCCGATCTCTCAATTAGGTTGACGCATATACTGAAGTTAGGTATTCCGCAATTGGTTCTAGTTAATTTCATTCATAAAATGAGCCACTTTAATTTTGCTCAGACTCCTTTCAATTTTAGTATATTGATGCAACTTTGAATTTTGATTACGATCAACGCTTTACTTTATCTCGTAAATTAAAGAATCTGATGTCATTTGGAATGAAATTTGGGAAATTTGGGTAATTTTAATTAATCAACAGACAGCGTGGCATTGGCAGCTTGTTACCATGACAACCGCATGCTGTGTTGTATTTCACTTCACCCTGTGTTCATTCTTCACAGCACGAGATTTTTTTCCACCCGCGTGTTTTGCTTTAATTTTTCTGTGTGTTAGTATGTTACATATTTTCTGTACTTCTCTGTGTTAGTATTCTTCCGTGCTTTTTCTGTGTATTAGTATTTTTAGATATTTTTCATTTCATATACTTTGGAGACAAATTCTTTGTTGACCAGTGTTATTCTTACTGTACTTTACAAATCGAATCATGGAAACGTTACTCAACTTTGGAGTTTTGGAGACAGATGCCCCCTTTAACAAACACAAGAATGTAAGAACATGTATCTTGTCCAATTCTATCCTATAATTTTCGAGAATATCACGACCTTGGCAAGGCTCATCTTTATATCATTCGTATTCGTGGCGTATATTGGTGAGCTAACGTTAGTGCCAGCTTGCAACTTACATGGGTATCTGAAATATTAACAAGGGGAAAAGGATCTAGCATCTACAAGAAGGGAAAAAAGTGATATATTTTCTTCAGACTTTGAGTGGGTATTTCGTGTATATATGCATGGGGCATGTTTCTGTCAGTACCAACCAGCGTTGTGTCTCCAATCAGAGCTTGATAGCGAAAGTTAAGAAGATAACAACGGTGAAATGTCAAGTTTTTTTTAACGTACCGGACGGTCAAGGAAATTTCTAGTGCTTCCATATACTGAAGGTATTTCGAAAATTGCATATCGCAATGAATTAAGCATCGGTGTTTATTCACAATGTAACAATACACACATATGTCTTAACAGCGAAGTCAGCTGTATGAGTGAGTGAATGAAAAACTATGCAATTATTGTTGGATTTACGAAAATTATATAGCGTTTTAATTCAACACAAATCACCGATTCTAGAAAGATAATAATCTAAACGGCTGATCCATTAAATTCGGATTGATTGAACAGATGAATTGTTGATGTATCTTTTTTTAAGGAAGGCATCGATCTATCTTGCTCTTTGCCTACGTAATGAGTGTTTTATTTGGGTCCATGCCCGAAAGCAAAGCAATCGGTGAGCAGTGACTTTTTCCCAGTTAGCTATACTAGAGAGATTTTATTCAATAACTCGATAACCTATGTTATCAAATTATTATTGGATTTCAGTGACATGAATGCCGTATACTAGAAGTTAATTTCCGGCTAGCTAAATCTGTATTGAGCATTGAACTCCTTCTATAGCTCTTCTAGTATTTTCTATTAATAAAACCTCATGAGACTCATATACAACACGTGTATCTTATAAAATCAATGGTAGGAAACAAATTCTTACATTGCATAAGGGATGCAATTTATATATCGATGATACCGTTTGTAAAGGTAGTACGTAGAACCATTGGGTTGTCCGGAAAGTTCATGCCGATTTTTAAAGGAAAGAAAAAGGTCAATAAATACTTGCCATTACATTTTTAATCAACCAAATACGAACCATTTCGTTGCACAATACGTCTCCATATTATCTTTAACTTGAAAATATCCACATCCCATAATTGAGGTGGTTTCATGGCAAATAATTCGAAAGGTAAGCTACTACACATCGGCACGAACTTTCCGGAAAACACAATATATTAATATACTGATTTTAAATTCTACATTCGAACAGCATTAGAAGAGCTCCAACTACACTCGATCATTTTAGATTAATGTTGCTTCGTCCAACTGAAATCACGATCAGTCAGATTTGTAATGCGAGACACAGAAGTAGTGCCACACCCGTTGTTTTAAATCATTGAGGATTAAGGATTCCATTATCCAAAGTCACTGTTTTAAAACAACCATGTGGAATGAAGGATAATTCGTTGTTCGTTCTAGCAGCTCAAGCGACTATATGTCACTTTTGTGTCGGTTCACTTAACATTTGTTTTATCACAACGAGCCCTCTGTTAACGACGATTACACATTTAAAAAACAATTAGAAATCGATTTCCTTCACATTGCAAGTCTAAAACATCTCAGTTTGAGGGTCAGTCGTTTGCACAACTAAAATCCAATATGGCTACACGTCAATAATTATTCCATTCACGTTATTTTTGTTGATTAGAGTCCTGAATTAACCTACAAATCGCACATTTGCTTATAGAATATATCTGACAAATTAAAAGAAAACCTTTTCTAAAAATGCTGCCACGATGATAAGCAAGCTTCCGTAAAATTTTAATAATCTTTAAAAATCCCACCCCCACCAAGCTCTATCAAGAAAGCACTTTTGAAATTAGAAACGTATAAGACCGCTTTTACAGTACCCCGGGTGACATTGTACAAGAATATTTCTGCGACCTGAATTGGCATTCACCAGATTTCAGATATTATCTACAGCCATAAACTTAGAATGTCACGACCCGTCTTTGTTACGACACACATTTTATCAAGATATTATTGGTTTTAAATGAAATGAATGTCGTAGAATAGAGGTTAATATCCGGCGAGCCAAATCGCTATTGTGCATTGTGCTGCTGCCGCAGATCTTCTAGTCAATTCTATTATTAAAATCACATGAAAGTCAGAAGCATCACATATATCTTTTAAAATCTAAGGTAGGAAACAAATCCTTGCACACACTTGGTAACCGATTTCAATTAAATGGCATTTCCGTTTTGTTATTTTCGCATTTTCATCTACTTTTATCATTCTCTATCAATGCAATCTTTTCATATTCCTATGAGCTAGTCTTCTTTGAAACTAGACTAAGTTAGTATTGCTGATAATTATCTCGTCGATTTTCTATACAGTATCCGCTTTGATCGAAACAATCGACTCCTGCTTGCTCACATGCACTCTGAGGCACACGTGCAGTTTCATAATTATATGTTTCGTATAGAACGATTTATTGTCTCTATCTATCTATCTATCTATCTATCTATCTATTTATCTTTTTATGTCATCCTCCCTCCGTCCATCTTTCTCCCTTTCTCTCTTTATATATCTGATAACAATATGATGGGTTATCTAAAGTGAATTTAGTAACGTTTAGAATATCAAATTTCTGAAGTGTAATCTGCTTTAAACCTCCGGTGTGATGTAAGAGAATCTACCAAAATATTTAGATACAGAATTTTGAGAAAGTTTCTATACTTATAATGCTACAACTTTTGGTTTCAATGTTTTATATATGTAATCATAAATACATTGATTTTATCTTGTGCCCATTCACTAGTGTTTTCGTAAAACACTTTTTACCAATCTAATATTGTAACTTTTCCTTATGGTATTCAAAAAAGTATTTGTACCGCTAGTGTTTTTATTATTAATACAACAATTATAGCTGGTATAATGCCAATGATTGTGATTTCCATCAAGCGTCGCTTTCTCAATGTTTTATCTCCTGTTTAGGAAGATAAACGAGGAAACTGTAAGCAAGAGATACAACTTTGAACAACCTATTAACCGAAATCATTTGGTGGTTTCATTACCAGTAGCAATAATTTATCTATTTGGAGACTACCGCGTTCAGATCGATCGTCTCTAAGATGTTGCACAATTATTGCGATACCATCACGCACGAAAAATTGACAGCTTTCATAAATAAAATTTATGTGCGTAGCTAAACGTCCTTTGCATATGTACCATTTACAAAGTTATATATTCAAATAGATTTTATTTGAGAAAAAAAAAGTTTTTTCTATCTCTGTTGAATACATTTCGACAATTTTTGGTCGATAAACTGCAAAATATGAAAGTATCTTTCCAGTTGTAGCCACGCGAGATAGCGTTTTGGAAATATTTTGTGCCATAAATTTCCTTTCAAAGAAATGTCGGTAATAATATTGTAACCAAATGGGAATTAAACTGCCAAGACCTTTGCTTAGCCTCTATGAATAATATTTCAGCTTTCTAGAAAATATAACGATCACCAATGGTCTATTAAATGTAACCTAAACCATTATTCTACATTACACTTCTACTTTGCATCAAAACCTAATATAACATACATAAATTTGATATGTACGTGGTGTTAATCATATATATTGCTTATTAGAGTGGTCAAATGTCAGTGTTTATATGGCTTGGAGAACTAGCAGATATATAACAAGCTGTTAAACTTGCAGGCTTTCTAAGTACAGGATAGTGCAAGTAACAGTTTGATTGCCGTTTACAATCAGAGTCAAAAAGTCATCTAACTACAATATACGTATAAAACTGAATTCGTGAAAGTATGGTGACCTACGTCGGGGAAATATACAACCAATTAATGACGGTGGTACATCCGGAAGTCGTATGGAAAAAAAGGGGATTTGAAAGCAGAAAGAGAAAAAACAATTATTTGCAAGTGTAATTTGAAAGAGTTCTCCTTGTATCTGTCGGGCGATGAAAGAGATTCTAACGCTAGACTACACTTCCACAAAATATAGACTCGTTAGCAAATATCACGAACTTCCGTGTATGCCTTTAGATATTTGATTATTGTCGTTAATCTTGGCATATATTAAATTCTAATGCAGATCAAAAATTTAAGTTATTAGATAAACAATTGTAAAATGTTATTGATAGGCGCAGGGATTTACGTCCCCGTAACTTAGCAGTTCGACAAAGCAGACCGATATAATAAGTACTTGGCTTACAAAGAATAAGTCCCGGCGTCGATTTGTTGGACTAAATTCGGTGCTCCAGTATGACCACATTCAAATGACTGAAATAATTAAAAAAGAAATATATATATATATATATATATATATATATATATATATATATATATATATATATATATATATATATGTATATATCTTGAGAGCGAGAGAGCATGTGTGTGAGAGAGAGAGAGAAAGAGAGAAATAAGGAGATAAAGAGAAACTTTAAGGCATGCATATTACAAACAGTTTCCTCGCCATGTTAATAATTTACGCTGTGCGTATATTTCATGATTCAGTTCATATATTATATGCATAGTATTTGTGAGTAAGCCTTATGTATTGAACAATCTTCAATAGACAGATTAATGTATTAAATATATTTCTAACATGTTCTTTTGATATTAACACATGATTAAAATTCTACATAAATCACTTTCATTTGCAGATTTAATCGGAGGATTAATAACACATAATTTATTCTGTGAGCAGAAAAAAAAGGAGGAAATCTGATTATTTGTGTTTTATTCGTTTTGAAATGGTTATGTTTGAAGTACAATTATCCATGCGGAAAAATATTGTAATCAATATTATTGCAGATAAGATGCCAGCAGAAAGGGAATGAATATTCAAGTTTAGGATTCGCAATTATGGAATTTTAACGCTCTCGTTTTCCTGTGCTTCATGAACCAAAAAGCGGCCGTCATATGATATCATTGTTATTTGGAATCATAGCATTGACCTAAATAATTTCCTACACATATTTTGCTTCTAGTAAAGTAGTATATGCAATCCAGTATCAAAGCTCGACTTAATGACACCAGATACCAAAAAAATTCTAGACGACATATTTCAGATTGCTTGTTAAGTTAAAATGAAGTCCATGAAGGATGGCGTTAGGAAGGGCTTCCAGCAGTACGAACGTTGCTAAATGAGATCAGAACCTGATGCAATTCCCAGGCTTACCAGTTTTCAGTCAAAACGGTTGTTAAATGATAAACATGATATTGATGATGATGATGATGCGTAATACACACACACACACACACACATACACACACACACACACACACACACACACACACACACACACACACACACACACACACACATATATATATATATATATATATATATATATATGCATCTATATATATCTATGTATATGTGTATATATGTGTGTGTCTGTATATACATATGTGTGCGTGTATGTATGCATATGTCATATACATATACATATATATATATATATATATATATATATATATATATATATATATGTATGTATGTATAGTGAGAACACTATATCAGTAAATGTTAAGTAATATTTATGTTGATATCTGAGGATAGTCAAGTATAATGAATTCAAAGTGCTACAAATTATGACTATTTCAACCTTATATGGCCCGCGACGGATATAACATTTGTCTCCATAGCTGATACTGTTGTATTCTAGTGACAGATAATTTATGACAGAGTAGATATTGATCACGGATAATTTCTGCCTTCAACATTGTCTTACAGAGAGCTATCATAAAACCACTTCATATATATCAGGAATCATCAAACTTTTTCAACCATCGACCTCCTGTAGCCTATTCTCCTTCGTATCGACCACCGTTTAGCAACTTCTCTTTCCGCATTGACCACCCGCCTCATTTGAAATATCTTAATACACTACCCTACCGTACCATATCTTAAATGCGTACCGGGTACTGATGCTGTCAATTAGAATATTAGCTAAAATATAACTTTACGGCATATTAAGAAATTCTATTGAAGATAACACGCTTTTTACATTTAAAACTACGTGTATGAGTATAAAGTATTAAACTTTCAATTTCTATAGATATTCTATATATTTTTCTTTTCAAGATGCTGATATGGGTTTAGAAGAAGGTATGGCCGGTCTTTACAGAATATCAGTCGGTGGTGTTAGCTTCTGTTTATTTATCTCGTCAAACGTATATGAATTAAACGACGAAATGTACAATATCTGTTGGAATAGTGTTAAATGTTATCTCTTAAAGTAATGGAATAAAGCTCTTGAGGTAGAATGTATTTCATGAATACTCTAAGGCATTATAATGTCTCGAGTGTATGTGGTCGTTGTCAAAGTAACATTTAATGTGGAAATCAAAGCTTTACCTAACAAACATGGACAATAAGAACTGATAAATTAAATAAACGTTGAACATAATTGGACAGACACAATATATTAAGCGACCAATTAAATTAATACCTGATTAAATTATTCTATACGGCCATGGAATATGACTACTGCTTGCACGAAGTTAATAAAAGCGATGTTAAGATTCTCAAAGGAATTGTTAGACTACAACAGTCTGTTGCCATAGGTCTGTGGTGTAGATTATCATTTCTCTCTTGCAGGAAATTAACACGATGCTATATAATTGTTTGTTATGTGAATGCACTGTGGAAATAATTTACCTAAATGAATGTATTAATATATATAAACGATCACAATAATCAAATCAAATCATCCGTGAAGCTATACATAGCGTAGAGGATTATATTATTACAATTTAGCCAGCAACGGGTTCGTTCGTCTCCGGAAAACATTGGTAAAATGCAAAGCAGGCTCCAGCTATATTACAAATAAAAATGACGTGCAAGATAATCTCGTAGTCTATATATTATGTAGAAACAAAAAGATGGAATCACATGTTAAGAAGGCTTTTGATCTCAAGGTTTTCTGATCTGTTGATAAAGCGGAAACCACAGCCATGTTTGTAAAACTCATTGTCAAACTATTTCCAAATACAGATGTCGTTGCTCTCATCACAATTGTTCGTATTTAACAAGTCTTGTTTAACTACCATGTCTTTCTGTAAATTTAGAAGGCAAAATGTTGAAATAATTTCAGACGGTAGGATGTGAGTGATCTGATGTAACGTTGATGTTATTTCTAAAATGGTAGACTGATCTCATCCTCCACTATCTATTTTCTATAATATGAAAGTGGCATAAACATGGCTGCTTTCATCTCATGTAGATTGGTTTAACATATCCTGCGGTAAATCAACATAAAAGATAAGATATGTACTTTAACGAGGAAATATAGGCAAAGGAAAAATATTTCACTTCAATGTATGTGATAGATTATTATGAGCAAGCAAAGATATTGATTTAATAGCGGAAAGAGAATAAATTCATAAAATGTTTGAAAGGACCATAAGGGATTTGGCTTAAGAGCTAACAAAGACTCACACTCTCCCCCTCTCTCTCTCTCACTCTGTATATATATATATATATATATATATATATATATATATATATATATATATATATATATATACACGCACACGTGAAGGATCATCAGTTGAAAAGAGTTTGTATACACTCATCATGCATGTTCAAATGTAGAGCAGCGTCGGCTGCAAATCCTCTTAAGCGACTTTAACTGTTAAAAGAAAAACAATGCCTTAGAAGGACCTCAGTGGATCGTCAAACACCAACATTTCTACCTGATTTGCTCTTCTTAGTGACGCACTAATCGGATATTCGAAACCTGGTGTAGAATAAAGATCAGAAAAAAACAAGCCCCCCTGATATTTTTCGAAGCTGGTTAGACTTCAAAGATATCACTATATGATAGTTGGAATAATTACTCCCGCAACACCTTTTCTATAGATATTACAAAAGTTATACACATCATTATTCTGGTCTACTCCTGTTTGGAATGCGTATATTCATTTCATTTAAGCGTGGTCAGCTTGCAGTAGAATCAGCAGATATTTTCTATACTGATTTCTTAAACTTGAATAATGGTCCCGGCATAGTTGATAGTATCTGCATTATTTTCCCCTAGGTAGGGACAGACAAGTCAAAGAACTGGAGTTTGATAATCCACTGATATTCAGGGAGAACTTTGTGTCATCAACGAATATATATATATATATATATATATATATATATATATATATATATATATATATATATATATATATATATATATATATATATATATATATATATATATATATATATATGTGTGTGTGTGTGATGTTATTTCCCTTCTTTGATGTTATGTCCCTTCTTCGGTTGCTAGATTTCCTTTTGAATTTGAAATTTTAATTGTTGATATGACATAGTATGTCATATGTGTCTGTATATTGTCTTTATTGTTCTTTTGGTTGCAAAATAAACGCAATAATCAACGAAATACAGTGTCTGCAAGTTGATGAGTACCTCATATTCCCCTCCATTTTTTTATTGCTACATATATATATATATATATATATATATATATATATATATATATATATATATATATATATATATATGTATGTATATATATATATATATATATATATATATATATATATATATATATATATATATATATATATATATATATATATATATATTTATATATATATATACATATATATATATATATATATATATATATATATATATATATATATATATGTGTGTGTGTGTGTGTGTGTGTGTAAGTGTGTGTGTGTGTGTATTTATATATATATATATATATATATATATATCCAGTCGAGTGTCTCTGGTTCAGAGTGCATGGACTTAATCAATATACAAGGACAACGTACAACACAGCTCCAATGAGTGCGAAGCTGTCTCTATAAATGCCTGTAAGATGAATAAATGATGGTGAGAGAATTGAAAACGTATAATTGGCAGTCTATAGATCAATAATGAAAATATAAATATACAATATACATATGTATGTGTATCCGCACGCGTGTGTATGCATCGGGGGTTGCACGCGTGCGTGAGTTTATGTGTGTGGGTGTCTGTGTGTGTGCATAAGCTTATAGATATATACATATATATATATGCTTTTATGTATTTCGTGCTTGGATGGCAATGTACATACTAATGCGTTTCTTACTTTCTGAACGCATATATGCTTGTATCTCTTTGTATATGTACGATTTTATGTATGCGTGTATATAAATATGCATATATATATGTGTGTGTGTGTGTGTGTGTGTGTGTGTACTTGTGTGTATGTATTTAGGAAATGGAAAGAATAAATATACAATATAAATTGTCTGTTAAACCAGTCTAAACTATTTATATACAGTCCATCACAGTTAATTGCCAAGTAGATAATTTACATAATTCGGTTTAATATATAACTTCGGAAGCACCAACGGCTTTAGCATAAGATCTAAATAGAATTTTTGGTTAATTGTATATGCAAATAAAACATCAATGCTGATTAATCACATGAAATACATTTTTCGGCTGTGAGTAATAAAAAAAAATGTTCAAATTTAGCATAAAATTGAACATTTATTTAATTTGGTAGATTAACGTGATTTTCTAAGCTTCCGTTTCATGATGTGTTCAAACGACTGCAGACATTACTTTACGTTGTTAAAAAGAGTTTAATTTATTCAAGTTATTCTTGAACTATACAGTGTAGTAATTCATATCCAAGTGTAATTTTTATCGATGTAAGTATCTTGAAATCTGTCGTAGGATTCTTCAATAAATAAACATTTATTGCAGATACATTTACGAAAAAGTTTATTTTGAATCATGCAGTGAATAGCTGTTAGTTTATACAACTTCACTAGCCTATCGTTTTTCGACTACACAATTTTCTGTTGCATCCAGTTAAATTCTTTTTAATCCTCATGACTTTAGTCATGTCTTGAGTAATTTAAAATATATGAAATTTATCGAGACATAGAAATGTGGCGAAACGTGAGTGAATAAGGAATGCGTAAGGTTACCGAAACATCTGTCATCAATCACAGGGATATATATATCACTGAAATTAACTGCGGCTGTGTGAAACAAGTAAATAATTTGTGCAAAACACGGATAATAAAAAAAATATAATTTTAATTTATAATTCTTTCATGTTTATGAGGGCGACAGTTTTTACTCACACAATATTGGTAGATTTTAATTTTCTTGCAATTATGCGAATTTATGTAATTACATATTATAGTTAATTGCCTAACATAACTCAATAAATTTCTAAAATTATGTGTTTCACAACGACGTCAACGGTACGAATATAACTTGCTGCCTAAAGTATAAAGTAAAATAATGATAAATCTGAAAGTGTTCATAAGATAATACAATATAAATTAAAATATATTTGAAACAAATGTAATGTGGAGGGAAAAAAACCTAGTTTCCATTTTAATTTACAGTTCTATATTTCAGGAGGAAATGCGAAAGATACCGGGTCCTTAATCTCCATCATTTTCACCTGACGATATGGTATTAATTGCGAAATCCAGAAATATTAACTACGGCGCAAGACGGGATTCTGTCCTGGTTACTTCTGTTTTCACATTTATAATCTTATTTGTGATATCTTAGCTTTTGATCGAGTTTAATTTTAAACTTGAATATCACACAAAGTTTTGTCCCAAGGTAAAAATAACGAGAACATAACTGAGAGTTTATGATCTTTCAAAGTCCACATCAGAACCTCTTAAGAGTATAAGTATATGGGAACGTAAACTACTACGTCCGATCACAACATTGAAGGCAATCACACTACTAGTTTAAGAATGAGACATGGGCATTCATCACACGCGGGCTATATGTTGCGACCGCTTTTCTACACGAAAGACCTCCGCATGCATCCCATAACCTATGCCTATTTTATGCAAGTAATAATACACTACTCGCTGCCTCCACATCGGTTCAACACGTACGCCGTTACGCAAACGCATAATAATTTCATTCACACATAATCTCGGTGACGCCTCTCTCTCCTTTTAAATTAATGAATGTTTCAACATATCTCCCACATATTTTACATCTATTACATTACTACATACCTCTCTCTTTTATATTGACTTACATCAATGCTTTTGACGCCCTTTCCGAACAATACCTATCGTAGTTCATCATTCCTATGTCCGCACGCAACCATGTACATACATTAACTTATACGCGTACATAAACACATTTACGCAAATAACTATCACGTACATAATCTTATCTCACATGATTTTCATACACATACTTCTACATTACCTATTTTACTGAAGATTCATTTTCCCTCCCACGCTCGTCGCAATTATACCGCTTATATTAATGTCCAGAATGTTGTTATAACAGTATAAATCATTCTTTCCTTTACCGTTTCCCGTCTATCGCATAGTACGGTTTATCATTCAATAAAAATCGCTCCTCTCGTACTTTTACTCAAAAATATATTTCTTATTACTTTTTCTTTCCCGGCGAATGACCCGTGGCGGAAGCGTCATATTTTCCTTCTTCCCAATACATAACCTGCGAAACTATATTTACTTCATAGTTTTTCGCTGTTGTTATTTTGCTGTTTCTATTTTAAATTGATTTCCTGGCATCACAAGTATATATTACCTATATTCTGCACTTATGAACTTGTTGATGAACAAGAAAACATTGATGCGTGCAGAAAACTGCATAAAGATATTTAATAGTCAAGGTCTTCAGTTGGTGAACTTTTCTTTTCTCGTTATATCAACTTTGAAATAATTATATCGCTTTTCCTGCTTTCTCTTCCACCACTCATGACATATAGACAAGTATACGTCATGTAGGACTACTGCTGTAAGCAAATATATCGTGACATAACGTTAAAAAATGTCTTAAAGTTACAATATTTCTATTAGTAAAATTGTGATAGTCATTTCACTAACGACGTGTTCGTAATATTTGTTGCAAATATATAACAATTGCATTAACATACACTTCTTTCTTTCCTGAAGTTTTTTTCTTAAAAGCTTTTGTTTCCATGAGGTACGTTAGTTCTAAGATGTCGACAAATCGTGTATATGTATGTATATATACGTATTTACACGTATATACATATACATAAATATGCATATATGTGTATATATACACGTGTGTGTGTATACTAACGTACATATATATATATATATATATATATATATATATATATATAGATAGATAATTTTATTTATATATACGTATACATACATATATATTAATGAATACATATATATATACATAAAAACGTATATATACCTCAATGCGTACACACGTACACACGCATATTTAGAAACACACATACACAGGTACACTCAGACATGGACCTCGTCTCGAAGTTAGTGATTTTGCGTAAACAACTCAGTCTATAATACGAAAGCAGACAGACACAACCGCTATACGCCTAGACATCTACATTTACGTACAAGTAGACATACATAAATACAACATACATATATACATACGCATACGTTTCTCTCCACAATCCGCACACACGTATATTACAAGAATAGTTTTATGAGTGTGAATGTATGTCTGTAGGTGTACATATATTTCTATATGTTGTATAAGTATGCATATATTTATGTATGTCTATATGCACGTATATATATATATATATATATATATATATATATATATACAAGCACGCGTAAATACGCTAATACATACAGGCATATATGCGTAATAAATATGAATATATATACATATATACGTATACATTTATACATACACATACATGCATACACACGTACTCATAAACACACACACATATATATATATACACAGAGAGAGATATACATTCATATACATGCAAATACATATTCACACACTCATAGACGTATACCCATGTATATATATGTATACATATATATACATATACATATATACATATATGTATATATATATGTATACATACATTCATCCGTACATATATATATATCACTGAAACTTTCTGATACAAAGTCATAAAGTATTCATCTATAAACATATAAACAGTTTCGCTTTTGCCTTTGATGACTTTGAAGATAAATCAGCCGTTGTTTCCATGGTGCTTGTGTTGACCAAGCGACTGTATCGCAATATTTCACAAATTTGTTTTTGCTTTATATTTTTTTGCAAACTAAGAGAAAAAAATAAAATAAAAAGAGAAACAGACCAACACATGAAAAACAAAAATCCACAGAAAACAACAAAAACGATAAATTATATATTGCCTCACTTTCTTGTTTTTTGTTTCCTAGTTTAGTTTTTAAGATGTTTTAACTTGGAAGCATTTTATATTTTCACTTATTTTTTTCTTTCTCTGTTCGCTTTCTTTAATTTACTCTACTGAATTTTGAAGATTGGTAGGATAATGCTATAGGATTTGTGACCGCGGATGCCAGTCAAATGTAATCGACTCCAGTTCTTGACTGGTACTGTAGATAATCGATTAGAGTCGCTTGAAATGCACAATTGCCCTTGGTGTTAGTTGCATTCAGAAAGTTTAAAGACGTGACTAAATATTCCTCTTCCGATAATTCTCATTTATTCCACAACTTCTAGTTTAATGCATCTGTCCTAGTTTAGCACGGATGTTTGGTTCACAAATATAAGAATATTGATAAATGAATCGTCCTCACGCATTTTGCAAATGGAACAAGGTATAGGTTCATTGACACCAAGCTCGTGCACTGAACTTTTTGGAATGTCTGTAAATTTTCCTGGTGTACAGCAC
>NC_142935.1:12421273-12458773 GCF_046866305.1 Octopus bimaculoides | reverse complement strand
CAGTTAACAATGGCTACTCAGAAAATAATTGGAACAGAGAGTAAAATATAATTGCGGCGACTAACGTTTGTTACAAAATAAATTACGTTTATAAATATGTGAATAATTAATAGAGAGGTTGGAGTTTCTCTGTTCAAAGCCCCAAGATGCAGACATTAAAAAATATATATCCTAACCGCTTTACGTCTCATATGCCATAATAGACTAGTCAGTAGCCATTTATCATATATATTGCTGTGAAAAATATCTATTCTGTTATAGTTGTACTCCTAAAACCACATTTATTGATTCTGAAGTATTATTTACCCTAATAGATTCTCCATTCTAATGAAATAAGAAATATTTCTTTCAATTTCTTTTCTCGTCTTTCATTTATAAATTGTTGTCATCCGGGATTTGTGTTTTAAATAGCTGATAGGAAAGACTGATCAATAATACATGGCACTAAGAATTCTTATCTGAAAATTCAATTTGAATTACAGTGAAAAGAATTGCAGAATCAAACCACATCTCTTCTTTCTTATTGGCTGTTTTCAGTTAAACAATAGCTCCAGCTTCTTTTATTTATTTCTCATCGTTTTTGTCTTTTTCTACTTAATTTCTGGTCGGTAACCTTCAGAAAAATATAACACAAATTCTTTATTTCTCACTCGATAAATTCTTCCTGTGGGATTCATTCCGAATATTTTAGCTCGCTTACTTAATTTTATACATAAAAAAAAAAGAGAAGAAATTTGATTTCTTTACGAAATTTATATTTATATATTTGGTTCTATTTTCCTTTATTGATTTATTTAAAATTTATGATGAAGCCATTTAAAATCAATGCTAATCTATTCCATTTTGAATCTAGTTGATTCGCTTTTCTTTCATATGCAATTTCGTTATTAGATTGGTTTAGATGATTTTTCTTAACGATTGGAAAACAATACTTTCTTCGTAAGTAATTCAAAGGAAGTCAAATAACTTTGAGACTTCAAACCAGGATATAGTGGAACAAGTAGTCTTCAGGTATTGTGAGAAATACAGAATACTTTTAAGAAAGCACTCTTTTTCAAACCAATTACCACTCATACGTAGAATACTATCTACGAATTCTATGTATTATTCATTCTGAGAAAGCCACCATTCATGATCAGTTCGTATAGATTTTGAAAAAGCTTACTTGCGTGTTTGAAATTATAAATATCTGCTTAATGTTAGACTACTGCCTTTGGTGTAACTTAGAATCGAATCGTTTTATAGTAGATCATTAGAGGATAATTTATTCTCAACAAGCATTGGACAGGAGTAACTACATTTGAGGTGAAATTTTCTTTTCTTTGTTAACACATAAATATACACGAGTACACAAAAGCAGTATGTGTGTGTTCGTGTACAGAAAGACACATAGAGATTTATCTATCTATCTATCTATCTATCTATCTATCTATCTATCTATCTATCTATCTATCTGTCTGTCTGTCTGTCTATCTGTCTGCATGTATGTATGTCTGCCTATATGTGTCTGTATCTATATACAAAATATTGTAGAAGCCAGCTGAAAGATGAGTGCTGTTGTTTCAGACCTTAACGTGTATAAATATCATTTGTCGTGTTCTTTTTCAAACAATTGAAAATTTATTGTAAATATTTTGCAAATAAAGAAGCAGTAGTTACCTCACTTTGTTTTAAACCACCGCAAATTAAAAATTGATGTATGTATACTTTTGCAATTTCCATAAACACTCACTTAATACAGTGAATAGAGATGCCATCTGTACATTTAACAAGAATGCCAACCCCTCTCACTATTACCCATAAGGCATCATGATTCATTGAATTAAACACCTTGGTGAGGTCAATGAAGCAATGATAGAGATAGCGTCTTTGGTCATTGAAGTCCTCTTGAATTTAACGAGCGGAACATATCATTGGTTCTTCGAGCAGTCAGAAAACTTAATAAAGGCTCTAAATGAAGGTATATCGTAATATGTGGAATAAGCCAAATAATAATTAAAAATTGTTCTGCTCAATATTCTTCGTACAACATTGAGGACAGACTTAGTGTATATGATTTCACATTTTAGCTTTTACAACTCATTCAGCAACGCATCTTCTTTCTTCTATTCAGAGTAACTCTTTCATTTCCCTCTTACCTTTTAAATAAGATTGAGTAGAAGATTTGCACTATATTTTATTTTCCCACAATTTGAGGGTTTCTTATTGAATGCCATAAATGCCGAAAGCTTTTCCATTTTTAAGTTTGCGCAAAGTAATTCTTAATTAAAGAACATTTAATGTATTATCAAATAAGTTAGAAATGATACATTTCTAATTCTCTTAGTGAGACTTAAGCATTAGTGATACAATAAAGTAGTTGTATGCTGTCAACTTAATGTGACAGTCCCAATAAGGGAATCATACTACCACTATTTAGCCCTAGGAAGCTGCACCGCATCCTGTCGACCTTGACGCATTTCATGTGTTCTTATGTTTACCAGGGGGAGACAAGTTTGTATCCCTCTCGTAAACATGAGGCTACAGGAAGACAAACTTGTCTTCCTCTCGTAAACATAAGGACACAGGAAGCGGTCCAGCTTCCTAGACAAGCTTGTCTCCCCCTCGTAAAGATAAGGACACAGGAAATGCGTTAAGGCCGACAAGAAGAGGTGCAGCTTCGTAGGGCTAAATAGCTGTAGTATGATTCCCTTATTGGGACTGTCACTTTAAGTTGACAGTATACAACTACTTTATCAAAAAAATGTTTTACTAAAACTTGCTAAAGAGCCCCAGATATACTGTGTGAACACACGATGAGTAATTTGGCAGATCACAAAAAAGATTTTACCATCGTTGAAGGAATTTATCTGAAACCTGATTTCCTGAATTTCCTACGAACTTAAGTCTCGCACATTATAACTGTCATTTGCATTATTTAACGGATTTGGTATCTGCCAATGTTAGTAGTAGTTTCTCAAAGGCTACTGCTTTCCGTGCTTTCTCACAGAATGTCTTACCCCAGAGAGTGACACATTATGCGTCAGCCAAGTTAATGGTAGGTGAGTAAAACTGAATGAGCGATTAAAAAGCATGTCAGAGTATCGATGAAATGGAAAATACCGATTTCAAATGTTGGCACAACTCCAGCAATTTCGGGGTGGGGGCGGATAAATCGATAACATCAATCCCAGTACTCGAATGCTATTTGTTTTAACGACCTCAAATAGATGAAAGGCAAAATGGGCCTCGACGGTATTTCGAATTAGAACATAAAATAGAAATGGAAAATAATAGATGCACGTGTAGCCGTGCAGTTAAGGAAATCGCTTTGCAACCAAAGTCTGCAGAAATAGGACAAATATTTTTGACACTTCATAATAGACAGTTCCAATAAAAATAAACGGAAAGTGAATTTAACTGATAATATGGACCTTTAGAACCCTAAAATTCTAATTCCACGATATAATTGCTTTCCATAAAATGTTTTACTATTTCTGAATAATTAATGCAAGCGAATTAACTCATAAATACATTGCAGCGGGATTATAAAATAATAAAAATCTAAATACAGCTTTATGATGATTAAAAATATGTTAGCATTCATGACGTCACAAATGCATCGAACAAACATTCATATCGAAAACACATTGGATATTTCAATATTTTAGGATCCCACCTGATTCAAAACAAATAATTATTGTAATTAGAATTTATCGAATAAACTGATGGATATAAATGAAAACTAATATTTGAAGAAAGATCAATAGACAAACAATATATATTTGGAAACAAAAAGTGACCGATATTACTCGTATTTAAAACTTGTTTATTCCCCTGAAGGTGATCGACCAAAACCTGTGTAAATAATTAGCTTCTAATATGAATGATGATTTCGCTATTACAAAACCATTTCATATGTAGTTCAAGTTAAAGATTAACTACGACGGTGACGAATCAACATAATATAATTATCAATTTGAAAATGGCGCTATGTCACAATCATTATTATATTACTATAATATTATTAAAGGCAACGAACTGGTAGAATCGTTACCGTTTCCGGTAAAAATCATTAACGGAGTTTTTGTCCGTCTTTTGTGTTCAAATTCCATCAAAATTGACTTTATCTTTTTGAGGTGGATAAAAGAAATACCAGTGGTGTACTGGGGTCGATGTAATCGACTAACACCCTCCTTCTTCATTGCTGGACTTGTGCCAAAATTAGAAGCCAATATTGCTGTTTCATTACGACTACGTTATTTATATGCTTCTAATCACTACATATAATATCATTATATAGCTCTTATATTGTCATTACTATATCACTAACGCGGCCAGCTGGTAGACTCATTAACACGCCGAGAAAAATTGGTATCTTGTTTTCAGTTGTCAGTTTAATCTTTCACTCTCTATCTCTCCATTTCCAATTACATTTCAAAAATGTAAGATTAATTATATTGTCTAAGAATGGTGCAATTTAATGAATTCTCTATGGACGTTGCTGTGTTTTTATCATAGCTTTTGCATCAAATTGCGAGCATTTACTGCTGGTGGCACCTCTATTATATCATCTCTGTGACCATTCTATTTTGTCCTTCCGCTACAGAATCCCAATACAATGGAACTGTATCCTTGGTCGTGAATTCCCTGTAACCATCACTTTGCAATTGTTAAAGACAATATCAACTGTGTGTATCTCACTATTTTCCGATAACCTGTGGGTGCATTGTTCACAACCACTTCCTATCAACCTGATCAACAATATAGTAACGAAATATCCTCAGAATCATTGCCCTATTAAAGAAGAATTTCACGTTGTATAATAATCTTCTTGTATACACAGATGTCATGAAAATCAAAATAACTTCGATCTCGAGTGAAATCATTCTGATAGCATGGACGTTTAATCAAGGCTCTCCGTGAGTAAACAATGAAATCTTTGAAGACAAACTGACATATGTAGGAATCTGCTCGTCACATATATTCCACTTCTAGGCCGATACTTCAGAAATAATTTCATGATTAATGTGCAACAATACGTCACATTGCCTACACTATATATTTTCAATGGAGTGAACTTTCTCAGCTTTCAGGAAATCTTATGTTGTTAAAAAACAATTTCTTTTACTTGAGCTTTTCAATTCAGATGTTACGATTGAGTGCACGGACCCATACGACAGACCAGCAATGCCGTTGATTGACCTCCGACGATCCTCATGCACAGGCTGATGAATTGTCTCCACATAAACGGGAGACAATTCATCGCGGGAGGTCTTACGTTCGCGGGAGGTCTTCCAGAATATCATCATCTAGGAACGTTCTTCCGTTTTTGAAGCACCCGCGCCACTCGAAACATTGCGAACGACCTATTGTCTCGTCATCGCACGTTTGCCGAAGCATGTTAAATGTCTCTGTAGGTAACCTCTCAAGTTTGATGCAGAATTTCACGTTGGTCCTTTCTTCCAGTTTTCTGCCCTTGACAAAACCACAGGCTATAGCATACACGTGATCACAAAAACAAATTTCACAACTTGCGAAGTAAACACAGGAACACAACCTCATAAAGGTAACTGCCAGCTCTCATTGCGCAGGCAACTATGTGCTGCCACCTGTTGGTGAACTACAGAACTAGTCCGGGAGTGGTTTGATGCCACTTCATATAATCAAAGCTTTCTAATCTTAAACATCTTATTTTACATCTTAAAATGTATCTAGGGCATGAGATTATATTCTCCAATATGACATATTTTTCAATAGATGAAATGCAATTTCAAATTAATTCCATCTCAACCCCACCTCCACTGGACAGTAGCTCTCGAAACCTTATGGTTATACTCAGAAAACACTGACGTCGGTGATGCTGTTGAGCCACATTTGATGTAGTTAGAAGCAGTTTTCTTTTTACTTTGTCTATACAGATCACAAAACACTACATATATTTTCACGATAATCAACTTAGCTCTAAAATAGAAGTAAATTGTGGTTATTCGATGATGTGTAGTGCACTGCTGTAAACAGCGGGATCAAAACATAGACTGCAATATATAAGAATGCATTTAGAAACCTCGTCACGTTTCTGTGCAATGAAACGCGAACAAATGCAATAAAGAACTGCATTAAACAATGTAAAAGAAAGACGAACGAAAATACCTGTTTCCCTGTAACGTAGACTTTTTTGAGGTTACATAAGATGTATATATATATATATATATATATATATATATATATATATATATATATATATACACATATATATATATAGTTAGAGAGAGAGATATACATAGTTGGATAGATATAGTTATATACAATTATGTATCGCTATTCATGAATATACATACACACACATACAAGCATATATATATAAATGTATATGTATATATATATATATATATATATATATATATATATATATATATATATATATATATATATATATATATATATATATATATATATATATATATATATTTATATATATACATATATATAGTTAGAGAGAGAGAGAGAGATAAACGTAGTTGGATACATATAGATATATACAATTATGTATTCCTATTCGTGAATATACATACACACATAAATGCATACACACACACACACATATGTATATATATATACGAATATATATACATATATATGTATATATAAATATATATATATATATATATGTATATATATATATTATATATATATATTTATCTGTCTATATAAACACATAATGTGTAATACGTAATTATGCATATGTATATAATGAATATAATATATATGTTAATAAGCGTTTAATATATGCATATGTTTATATAGTTTACACACACATATATGTATGTATATATACATATATATATATATATATATATATATATATATATATATATATATATATACATATACATATATATATATATATATATATATATATATATATATATACAGATATAGTTGTATACATATGCATATACGTAAGCAGATATATATATATATATATATATATATATATATATATATATATATATATATATATATATATATGTATATGTGCATCAGCTGTCAGGTAAGTAAGAGAGATAAGAGAAGACCTCTACTGTAACTGTCTTTCGGTTAATCAACCTAACTATAGCAAAGCTAAACTGTAAAGTTATGTTGCAAATGACAGATATTCGATTAGCTTAGAGTTGTGAAGTAAACTCCTGTCACGAGTATGTGTCTATACCTGGAAACCATTTCCAATGAACGATTCTTGAAATCTGTATAAGAAAACGTCTTCAATGTTCTTCAGAATGACACGTGCGTGTCATGGAATAATATTAACTTCTTCAGATCGTTTCTTGCAGAGATGAATAACGTTCTCAAACAAATGGATTTTAAGACCAGCTGTTGCTTCTACGTCAATATACTGATGGTTTATGCGTTTTTGGTTCATTTCCAATATTTTAAAATATGTGGTGTATTTGCCGAGTTGTTGGAAAGCCGAAGCTATATTTTCATGTGTTCCGTTTTAACAATAATGCTTTGAGTCCCACCGATATCATCTTTGCCGTGGGGGACAAACTAATACACAAAAACACTCGAATTTGTAACACACGCGCACACACACACACACACACACACACACACACACACACTTTTATGTATATATATATATATATATATATATATATATATATATATATATATATATATATATATATATATATATATATATATATATATATATATATATAAAACGATGGCCGACCATACTGTTTTCGTCTAATCAACTTAGTCACAAGGCTTTGATGAGCTTGGTGTTAAAGTGAAAGACAGCAAAACCGATCAACGGGGCACAACTCAAAACCAGGTGATTGCAAACTGAGCTTCTTATCCCAAGACCCATGCCTGCGTATGTTGATTATAAGAGCTATAAATAATCCTAGGTAATCTTTGGTCAAACTCTCTGAACACAAAAACAATGTCTTCTTGGATTGAACAGCAACAGTAACAACAACAATATCAATGACAATAACTATAAAGCAAAAGTGTAAGCAGAAGCAGCTTTTCGCTCCAACGAATGCACAATCCGTTGTCGCGTGACCAAATAGAAACGCAGCAGGATTTTCACAGTAGACGACGGGAGTACTGGGACCCAAATGCTTTCGTTTTACATAAACAATTATAAGGTTTCTTGGAAGATAACAAGAATAGTTAGAATTTAGAATCAAATATTTATTTCCAGCCTAGAACTCAACTAACTTCATATAATCAAATGCTATGTATTTACATTATTATTACTATAATGCTTAAGGCAGCGATCTGACTGCAGCGTTATCCCGTCAGCCACAATGCTTAACGGTATTTCGTTTGAAGTTCAAATTCCTCCGAGGTCGACTTTACATTTCATCCTCTCGGGGTCGATAAAATAAGTATCAGTTTATCACTGGCGTCACTGTTATTGACTTACCCTAACCCCGAAACTGCTATCCTTGTGCCAAATTTTAAAAAGACTAATGTTATAAAATTTATAATGATATAATGCCTACGCCAAATTCTTTTAACTTATGTGTATTCGAAAATATTTATGTGAAGAAGAGTTCGTCCGTCAGAAGCATTCACGTTGATTATATATACTACAACACAGCAAGCAAGACAACTATGTTTGGAATTTTTAAAAATTTAAAACAATCCTTTTGAAGACGTTACATAGACAAACTCTCTTTGAACAGAGACCTTATTTTTCTACAAACTCTGAATCAATGTTTGTGTACTTATTTAATAACTATCATGCGTGTGTCGTTGCCGCATAAAGTTGCATTGTTTACTATTATGATCAGTATTGCCTTACAGAAAACTACCAATGGATCTCATGCTAAGAAGAACGTCCATGAAAATAACGGAAGTAAACAGTTTTAAATCAAATAAAAGTTTTTTTCCAAATATAAACGTTTATCTGAAGTACTATGCAAGATGCATCATGTAAACATGTATGACTCTAGAGAATATTGTTGCTTTAGAGTTTAGCACCCTTTACAATTCTTAACTTCACCAGAAGCAGAAGAACTAAATAAAACTAACAGTAAAAGTAAATCACGCTGAAATTTTCTATTGTCGATTTAATTCATTTACGTAGTTAAAGTTTCCCAGCTGCGATACAGTCTTCTGTTTGCTAACCAGTTAGACACGTTAGTTCTCAAAAATCTCATAAAAGATCTTTGAAAATACCCACGCCGTAGGTATTTTTTCCCTTCAATTATTTCCTGCATCCTCAATTTTTCCAGGTAAAAGTGTCTTGTTTGTTTCTTTGTCTTATTTATTTTTAGACCTTTGCAAAGGGTCGGAATTCTTTTGGGAATATTTGTATTCTTGGTTTTTAGATAATTAAATAGTTGTATTCTCTGTTAACAATGATTTTTCTAACGCTTTGGGCAATGGAAGTATGAAGACTGTCTAGGTGCTTCACACAACACTTCGAAAATGTTTTCGTTTTTCTTTTTTTTCTTTCTCTTTCCTGACATGATTAACATCAGCACAACCGCTGTGATATTTCTGAGTATTTTGTTGTGGTATGGAACATATTCCGTCTTTCTATTCCTTTAACCATGTTGTTTATTTTATATCATTTTATGTTTTCTCTTTCCGATGCTATGTTTTTTCTTTCAAATGTCTAAGTCTTCTTTTGACGATACAAAATATTGTACGTTTATAGTTTTGTTTGTTCAACTCCTTATAAACTATTTGTTTTCACCGAATATATTATTTTGTTTTTCTCCCCAACCTCTCTCCCAAAAGTCTTTATTCTCTTGTTTTCACTTTCCCCAATTCAATAAGAAATTCTTTAATTTCGTTAAGTTTTGTGTTCGTCTATACATTTATGCTTTTTGCATAGATTTGCTCATTTCTTTGTTGTCGATATTTTAGACATTTTATTTTGCATTTCATATATTATTGCAATGTGCTTTATTTTTACGTTAATGTGCGTTTGCTTTCAGACGATTTCTGTTGAGAATCATTTATTTTTTCATATCGATTCCGGCGTCTTCCGTTATTTCACAGACTATTGTATACAATAGTAATTTATATAGATATATTTATGTTATTCTCTTGTCTTCTTACTACGTCTCGAATAACATTACCTTCTATTATTAATGTCGTAATATTAATGCTATATGCTGTTTTACCTTGATATAATCTACCTTCAATTGCAATGAAATCTATTCCCACTAGTTTCAAATCAATTCTTCTCCAATAATTTCTAGAACCTTCCAATCATTTGCACATATGAGAAATTGATTATTTTCAATATTCCTATTAAACTTGAAGTCGTTCCTAGTGACGCCAAATATTTTTCAGTGCACATTGGTTCATCTCTAATGTAATATCAGATAGTTGTTTATCAATCTTCAAATGTTTAACAATCTATCTTTGTTTATTTGTTTACTCTGGAAATTTGGTTTTACATTTTATAGTTTTGGTGAATTTTCCGACGTCTTATGGTTGGATTAAATTCCGATATGGCTGTGTGTCTCATTTCAGTTTGTATTAAATTACATTATGAAAAATATTCATATAATAAATATGATTAATGTAATTATATTATTTATATTATTTTAAATATAAAAGCATATTGATATCACTTATACGTAACCTATGTATGCATGCATGTGAGTACATATTGAGTCTTTATATATGCACTTGCGTGTATATATACGTACATATACATATAGATATGTATAAGTATATTTGTATGTAAATATATATTGTACGCAGCACACACAAGTAAATACATATGCAAATTTAATGAAGTATACAGCAATAGGTGCATATATACATATATATACATATATATATATATATATATATATATATATATATATATATATGTATATATGAATATATATGCATATATACATATATATGTATGTATATATGAATATATATATATATATATATATATATATATATATATATATATATATATATATATATATATGTACATATATGTATATATATGTATATATATATATATATATATATATATATATATATATATATATATATTAACATACACACAGACACAGACAGGCACATAGGTATATTTATATGTGTGTGTGTGTGTGTCTGTGTGTGTATGCTTGCGGGTATGTATGTGTGCACTTGTGTGTATGTATGTCTATGTTTATATTTATATGCATACATGTTCATGCAAACCCGTGTGCAGACACTTGTGATTGTGTCTTTCTCTCGTAGCATCAAAATGAGCGTAAGTATGTTTCCGTGCGACTAACATATCGTGCCGACGCAAAACGAACGAGAACGCAAACTAAAACTACGTATCGTGAGTAGAAAATTATTTACAATGCTATCCACCTTAATATGGTTGCAGATCCACATTTCAATTGCCGAAAGAAGAACGCAATGCGGAGAAAAGTTATTAGTGAGCGTGACAATGGTAAACAGAATTGTATGTGATAGGCTACTCATAGATAGTTGGGGACACCTAATGAATACCAGGTTCGTTTTAAACTGAATGCTGCCAAACAGCCTTTATATTAACTACATATGGATGTCAAGGCAAGCTATATCAATAAGGACACGAGGCACTCCTAGTAACAACAGCAATTAGCATGACAAAGGAAATAGGTGGAGTAGTAATTGTAGCGAAAGAGCATTTAACGCATGGAATTACCTGAGCACTCAAATTTGTAAACCTGTTCGCGTAATGAAACGGCTAAATATATTAGAGGTAACAACACCATTAACAGATAACAACGGTACCAGCACCAGTGAAAACATAGCAGAGTAATTTCTTTTGCAAGTATTGCAAATGTCAATGATTTTTGTTGGGCATGCTCATTATTGTGGGTGTCCCTAATTATTTTCTACACGGAAACTTTTGGTCAGAAGCAACTGAAGAATTTGGACTGATACATGGAATGGAAAATGATTCGCTTAAAAATCTCAAATGTACTAAACAATTAGTAAATGGTGGAATGTGTGATTTGGGAACCTAGCAAGTTGGTATAAATAGATTGTAACGAACAATTTGGGTTGGAGTAGACATTCTGCAAGAGATGAAACTTAAGAGAATGGACTAAATATCCGACCTTAGACGGTTTCCAAGTGAACAGCGACACCAGATGGGAATGAAGTGCAGAAGATAGTGCGGAAATACAAATCACTTGTAGGTTTTATGCACTATCTGAAACAAAAGAACATGACAATTAAAAAACTGACTCCCCTAATACCATTCCACAGCCGGACTATTTCGTACTTAAGAGGGCTGTAGTTACCTATTGCTTCCTCTTCCTTTTTTACTGTTCGTAGGTCAAAGGGGCGCGCAATATCAACTATATAGCGTATGTGGTGCACCTTGTCCACCACCACTAAGTCTGGTCTGTTATGCTCTAGCATCTGCTCACGTCTCCGACACTCTATATGATATGTGCTATTACCACGTCTTGCTTCTCTCTCGCCCCCACTTTTCTTGAGAGCTGCATCCGGTTCCTCAGTGCATTCATCCAGATCACTTTTTCTTTGTCACCTCCAAGTATTGGTGTTATCTTTACCTTTGGTTTCACCATACATTTGTTTTTCATTTTCCAGTTGTTTAATCTTACTTCTCCATCTTGTTTCTTAAACGTTATTTAGGTGTGCCATATTTCCAATTGGTACCGTATTGCTATTTCTAGCGACGTAATCAATGTTTCACTCTACTGTTTCATGTACCAAGCCAGACAATTTTCCTCATTGGTAACACAGATCTTGCCTCATCTCCGTTTTACCTAAGAACATATAGCCTGCTATTATCACTTTTAGTGTGCATGTTCCTTGTTCATTGACATCATTTTCCTGGCTTTTCAAGGTCTTTCTTTACGCTCGTTATTTAACCACCTAACAACAGCTGGTGCGTATCGCATTAAGGAAACAGCCCATGTATTAATTGTCCTGATCTTGTCTTTTTTCCCATTGTTTCTAGTTTCCGCAATTAATTTGGTTCTTCTGAAGTGTTCTCATCTAAAGCTTTCTTTCATCTCACTCTCATTGATTTTGTCATACTCCAAAATAAACCAGATATTTAAATGGATCCATGTTCGATAGTTCTACACCATCAGATGACACTACATTACCCTTTTTTTACAAGCATACCATACTTTTTAACCCCTAATTCCATCCTGTACCTCTTACTGAATATCTGCACTGTTGAAATCAGTTGATTTATTTAACGATCATACTTATTGATGAACTTTAAGTCATCCATATATAACAAGTGTTTTAACTTTTCTCCACTTTTCAAGGTGTACCTCGATGTAACTTTGCGTAATATCTGTATGAGGGGTAATATACAAATCAGAAACAGCAGTGGCGACTGACTATCTCTCTGAAATATGCCTCTCTTTATGTTAGCTCTCTCCCCGCTAAAATCTCCACATGATATTAACATTGTATTCCAGTTCTTTATTGATCTCCTGATAAAATTTATAATGTTATCAGACACCTGTTCCAATTGAAGAGCTTATAAAATCCAGGAACGAGGACCATGTCTTATAATCAGTCCATGCCACACCCAGTTTAGTATATCATTTCTTCCCGTTGTTCAGCATCGTTCTGTCTGAGTAGTTGATACTTTTCCCCTCGGCTTTTCCTCCTGCGACCCTTCTGTTCCACTGGCAGTTTGTCATTCATTATCAGGAAGGCATACATGCTATTACAAATCACTTTTGTCGTCTCGATCCACATCAATGGTAGATAGGAGATAGACCGGTAATTATCGAGTACGTTACCTTTACCGTAATCAATTTGGCAAAGAAACGTTTCACTTGTGGTCATCCAGTTTGGAATTTTGCACGACCTTGTCGATAATTTTATCGATTTGCATACTTATTCTTTTGTGTAATGCTGGGAAATTTTTTAGCCAATACACTTGTAACCCATCCAGGTCTGGACATTCCCAGTTTGGAACCTTTCTTGTCTGGTCAGATATCAATTCATTCGACCATTCAGCATCTTTCTTATTTCTCCCATTATCCCTGATGTTGATCTAAAACCTCCTCCTTTCTTCATTCTATATCGTTCAATTCTTTGGTCATATCTCTAAACTTTTTTGTAACTGTAGCCTGTAGTCTATTTTTCATCTCTTCAAGGGTTACATTTATCCTATTTTCTTGCTGCTATACTTAGGTTGTAGTTCCTGATATTTCTCCATCTTTCTGATTTCACCCTAATTCATTCCTTTCGGGATTTGATAAGTTCTCGTACCATATTCATTGATTGCATTATTCTTGTTTTACAGCCAAGGCACTTTTGCTACATTTCCTCTTTTACGGTTGGGCTCGAGGTCTAAGTCTGATAAGCCTACGTTTAGTTCGAAGTCTATTTTGTAGATGATACAAGCTTTAATCAATCTATCTATCTTAAATTCTTTCAATATTTGATTTACATTCCGAGTCTATCCTCTGAGTAAAATTCCATCCACATTCCTGAATTCGTTTGTTTTCATGTCCAGATTTTCTTCTGCTTGCAACTAACAAGCAAATCTGCTGTATAGATCAGAGTATTTGCTGTAAGCAATCTGTTACAAGACGAAACGTGTACATATTAATAGTTCTAATCAGATAAGACCAGAAGCCATAACAGCCACTCACTGGTAATGCATTGGAGTACTATTACTATGGTTGTTGTTGTTGTTGTTGTTGTTGTTGTTGTTGTTCTTCTTCTTCTTCTTCTTCTTCTTCTTCTTCTTCTTCTTCTTCTTCTTCTTCTTCTTCTTCTTCTTCTTCTTCTTCTTCTTCTTCTTCTTATTATTATTATTATTATTATTATTATTATTATTATTATAGATGTCGCACAGTTTCTAATACCCTGAGGTGGTTCATTGAATATATGTCTACCATGTGTTTGTACTGTCTGTCAAGTCACAACAAACACTTCAGGCAGACAGTACATTACGCAATATGCATGCAGTTACAAAAGAAATAGAGGCGATTTTCGATCTATCATCCTGCGATATGATAAATATATCCATTCGAAGAACAAGGACGCAGCGTCAGGTCAAAATGTCTGAACAAACAGATCCGTTTCCTATCGTCGCTGTCAATGCCTTAATGACAAATCAAATCACACGGGACAAGGATCGCATTACTCAGCTGCGAACCAGACCGGGGTCGAAATATTTGCAGCTGGAACAAACTCTCTAAAAACCGATCTACTAGGTCACCAGAACCAGGATAAACGTAACCCTAAACCTGAAGTGAAGCTACCAAAAACATCAACTAAATAAAAACGCATAAAACGAAATAGATAGGATTACAGAGATGTGTCGAAAGCTTTCTATACAACCCAACTAAAACAAACAATAACTTAATTGTACAAACTTACTTGTCATTATCATCATCATCATCATCATCATCATCATCATCATCATCATCATCATTATTATTATTATTATTATTATTATTATTATTATTATTATTATTATTATTATTATTATTATTATTTATTTATTTATTTATTTATTTTTATCAAGGCGGCGAGCTGGCAGAATCGTTAGCACGTCGGACGAGATGTTTAGCGGTATTTCTTTTGCCGTTACGTTCTGAGTTCAAATTCCGCCGAGGTCGACTTTACCTTTCATCCATTCGGGGGTCGATGAAATAAGTATCATGTACGCACTGGGGTCGATGTAATCGACTTAATCCCTTCGCCCAAATTTGAGGCCACGTGCTTCCAGAAGTATGAATTATTATTATTACTATTATTATTAGTATTCTTGTTGTTGTTGTTGTTGTTGTTGTTTTTATGTAGAAAATTATTAAAACAGTCTTAGTGTGTCATATATATATATATATATATATATATATATATATATATATATGTGTGTGTGTGTGTCTAGGTTGAAATTTCCATTAGCGTTTCTTAGACAACTTTGAAGACAACATCGTCTGTCTTATTCTGTTCTCTAGCATTTTCCGCAGCATTACTAGGATATCTACTAACGCGGTCATTTTTCCTGCAGTAGCCGGATGTACATAATGAGTATTTATAGTTTATTCGTGGGACGTGAATATTTATAACATATATCTGCTATTATGTTTCAACTTCAATACATTCAGTTTACCTCTAAATGTCATATTGTCTGCAGCCATTCTGTAAAATTAAGCAACAATGCCGTTAATAAATCGAATAATCGGTATAAACACCAGCCAAAATCGTACTTTGAACAACTAAAATATTCATTTATCCATTGATTCGTATTATCATTAGTGTTAATGAGGCTATTGTGAATAATAAGTTAATTAATTGGAAGAACAAAAAAAACTGTTTATATGTAGAAAACTTTGGAAACAACTAGTCTTTTGTGCTAACAGTTTTCAGATCAATTACGTTGAAATTTGGCTCGTTCTATGTTTTTTTAGCTTACTATGTCAGCCAATATTTCTGAAGCACGTTGAATGATATGTTCTTAACTCGCTGAAATTACAAAAAAAGCTAATCAATGGATTGATAACCTATCAGAAGAATCGGTTATTGGCGACTTTGTTCTTCGTCACTCGACTGTGTACACACACAATACGTACTTAATCACCAAGTAAAACAAAACTGATATCGCTGCGACATTGATTTCTCGTTAATCGTGTTTTCATGTTAGAACATGATGCCACAAATAAAATTAAAAACAAACTACCGACTTATATTGAAATTTAAAAGCAAAATAAATACGGAAATTGTCTGAGTGCAGATCTTAATGTAATGAAAAGTGAAACTAAACAAACTTTAAATTTAAATGAATTTATACCGATGATATAGCCATTAAAGAAGACGCTTATATAAATGTGTTCATAAATCGTTTAGCTACTTTGGAAACTCTTCATCTCGTCCACTTCTTATAATAGAGGGAAAGGGAGAGAGAGAGAGAGAGACGAAGATAGGTAGTAATGGGTGCGGGGAGAGAAAGAGAGCAAGATATAGTGTGAAAGGTAGAGAGAGATAGAGAGAGACAAATGAAGGTAGCGATGGTGGAGCTAGAGTGGGGAAAGGATAGAGTTCGAAAGGTAGAGAAAATAAAAACAAAATGACGTAAAGAAAGAGAGCAGGATATAGTGAGAGACATACGGAGAAATGCCTTCTGCTTAGACACCAATTATACTAGAAACAATAGAGAAACCTATGTGAAAAGGAAGTAACAGAACAATAAAGCAACTGCTGCAAGACGGCACCTACATATACAGGATATACCTTTCCAAGTGTAATGCCTTCCTTTTGTCAATGTATTGAATATCTGGAAGGTAGAGTTCAAATTCTACCGAGGTCGACTTTACCTTTTATGCCTTCAGGGTCGATAAAAAAAATCACCCGTTGAGCACTCGATTCTATATAATCGAATTTTTCCCATCGCTCCCGAAATTGCTTGCCTCCTGTCAAAATTTCAAACGAAAATATTGAATATCTGGCAGGTAGCGAACTAGCAGAACAGTTAGTACGTCGGGCAAATTGTTTAGAGGCATTTCGGCCGTCTTTGCGCGTTCTAAGTTCAAATGTCGCCGAAGTCGACTTTCTTTCGGAGTCGATAAAACAGGTACCAGTGAAATTTTGAGGTCGGTGTAATCGACTTACCACCGCCTCCAAAATTGCTGTCCAAGTGCCAGAATTTGAAAACAAAATATATTCTTCTCTACTCTGGAACAAGGACCGAAATTTTAGGGGAGGGGGCCAGTCGATTTGATCGACCCCAGTACGCAAATAGTTCTTAATTCATCAACCCTGAAAGGATGAAAGGTAAAATTGATCTCAGCGGAATTTTAACACAGAAAAGCATTTCACCTGGCCTGCTAACAATTCTGCTAGCCTCAAGCAAACTATAATATTAAATAACAACTATTTTATCGTTTTACACCACTGTTTCACTCAGGCCACACACATACGCACACATACGTATACACACACACACACACACACACACATATATATACACACACACACACACACACACACAAACAAACACACACACACACACTGCCCACTTGAGTACACTCACGCCTGCGCATGCAAAAGCTTGAACAGATTGAAAGTGTAAGATAAGTAGCGAAAACAAAAAAAAAAGAAAAAAACGAGAGAGAAAAAGAGAGAGAGTTTGTGATTGAAATGATTGAACCTGATTGACAGAAACTCGTCATAAACACCTGTGAAATATGCTAACACATAAGCAGTGAGAGAGAGAGAGAGAGAGAGAGAGAGAGAGAGAGAGAGAGAGAGAGAGAGAGAGAGAGAGAGAGAGAGAGAGAGAGGGCGGAGATAAAGAGAGAGAGAAACGTGAGAAATAGAAAAAGGGAGAGAGAAAGGGATATATTGAGAGAAAGAAAGATAGACAGATAGGAGCAGAAACAAAGACACGGAAAAAGGGAAAGTCGAGAGAGAGAGAGAGAGAGAGAGAGAGAGAGAGAGAGAGAGAGAGAGAGAGAGAGAGAAAGAGAGAGAGAGAGATAGAGAGAGAAGGAGAGAGAGAGAGAGAGAGAGAGAGAGAGAGAGAGAGAGAGAGAGAGAGAGAGAAAGAAAGGGAGACAGGGAGACGTGGGGGGAAATGGGAGAAACATTAAGACTTCTGACGTCAGAAACGTCAACGTCCAATCAACGTCGTAAAATAGATGTCGCCAGAACGACTGATACCAAATGTGAGATAGCTATGAACCTAGCAGTTCAAAATCACATTAAATAATAATAAACGCTCCCAGTTTTTTCAGGATAGAGAATCATTGACTATTCTAATTGTGACGTTACGCCCCAAAAATCTTCCCAACGACATGTTCTAAAGTAATAATTGAAAACATAATTCCAGGTTGTGCTTGATCTTATCACATGTAATTTCAAATGTATGTATCTGCAAGTATCGCTATATATTTAAATAGCCGAGTTGTATGAAGTTATAATATTAAAGTTACAAAAGTGCTTCCATAAATATGCTTATAAATTCACCAGAAGATCGATGCTTCTGGTTATATAACTCACATAGACGTACAAATATACACACTCATCTACACAAGCAAAGGCACAAATAGTATACAGCGCATATACACACATACAAACTTGAATACAAGATATTTTGTATCAACATACATTAGCCAGCTTCGTACATATACTTCGATACTCCTGCGGTCTCTAAAATTGTATTTCTTTACAATCATGTATCGCGGGTTTCAAATGTTTTAACATATATATTCTCTTCTGTGAACGTCAACGCAAATATATATATATATATTCCTGCCATGAGCTTTGTAAATGTTATAAGCAGCTATTATGAATAAATAAATGTAAATTGCTTGTATTTTCTCCGAGGTTATTTATGAGAAATTTACATCGTCTTCTAAAAAATGTCTCCTCTATATTGTCGAAGATAGATTCGTCACACAAAATCATTCAGTCTATGCAACTATCTTGTATATACACACGCGCGCGCGCGCAAATGCACACACATTCTAACGACTATGCTAGTTCGACCTGCTAGAATTAACGGCTAGAAATTCCTCGTAGCAGAAACTTTGGTTGTCTTAGGTAGAGGTATATCTTATTGGATTATACAGCCTTTGGTAGCGGTAAAAGAAAAGACGGAAGAAAGCTTGATGAGCATGCCAGAAATATATTTTCATAGAACTGTAAGATTAGGAGTGAGCTGGGTTTAAGCTAACACATCGATGACATCAGTAGAATTGAAGAGGAGAAACGTCTGAGCGCGGATTCGACTAGTAAGGAAGAAGGTCTAAATCTCCTTCGAGATAGTATAGTACTGTCTTATTTAATAGATGGACATGTATAATTCAATGCTAGTTTTTCTTAAAAGGAGAGGGCGGTCAAGACTATAAACATTTGAATGTTCTACTCAATCAGGACTGATATGTGGGATAAAGAAAAGGAAAAACATATAATATCAAACTAACGAAGCATATGTTACTTTCCTTTGCTGCATGATCTCTTCGTTAAGACCTCATAAACATTGCTTGATCCTCCAATCTACCTACTTCCAGATGAAAAAGTGAAAGATTATGCACAAACGTGTGTGTAATTTAAGACGAAATAGCTTTTATTCTTGTCACATACCAACGCACACAGTACAACAGCATCATATACCAACATTCAATACAAAATGGCGATAACACTATATGCATAAACACAAATTTCTCAGACACAGGCACTATCTTTTTCTTTGCCTTCGTTAAAATATATCCTTACAGCATGACTCCTAGAATATTTATCTGCGAAATTTATGATTCCACGCGAAAGTATCCTATCATTTTGTTTTGAAGTGGAAAGAAAAATCTCTTTATTTACATGAAAATCATAGAGACCAATCGCCCACTCTCTTTCTTTCTCTCTCTCTCTATCGCAATATCGATCTGCTTATCTATCTCACTTTTGCTTTACGTTATCCCTCCCAATGCAGTAAATTTTTTAGTGAGAGCGACTGCGTACTTCTTGAATAAGGTGCGCGTCTGTGTGTGCATACGTGTGTATGATTGCGATTATTTGCGCTTTAGCGCTTGCCGAAATTTATTCTATTTTATATTGTATTTCCTGCTGCGTGATCTACAGCACCTCAGTCTATCATAGGTCGGTTCCTGCGATCTATAAATGTTTAAAAGAGGTGCAATTTCTAGACACTCATTCAAATGTTTTGTAGCTTTTGGACAACTGACAGTACTATTCCATGTAAAATCGCGTGAAGACGATGGAGAAATTTGATCTCGATGAGCATTAAACTCAGAATTTAAATAGTTACAACGTATATCGCAAACTTATTAAGAGACACATAATTTTGATGATTAATAATGTGACCACAGAGTGCTCCAGCTGGTACATTATATCGGCCGCTGTTGATACAATAGGTGATTGTTCTCTACTCTGCCAAGAACACCTGTTCCATGATAACACAGGAATGAAATCAATTAAACTAGTCTCAGTAATTAATTGGTATTTCATGGTTTTAATTTCTGCAGGTTGTAATGTTAAATTACCTCGATAACATTTGAATTCTATACATTAAGTACGTTAATTGTCGGAAGAAATTCCAAAAAGCATTTGTCTGAGTGTCTGTGGACATAACGAATGAAATGTTCTCCCCTTTTCTTTTGTTTTCAGTATCTCTCGAAATAAAATGTGCTGTATGTATGTCTGTATGTATGTATGTATGTATGTATGAGTGTGTTGGTGTGTATGTTTGCGTGCCTACAGTTAGAGCACCAAACAAACACAAGCACAATAATCACAAACACACATGCACACGTATAAACATTTTCAGCTGTCATGGAAATAAAATTTGACCACAAGAAATGTTAATAGTTTTTGAACGTGCAAAAGCAGTCCGCAGACACAAAACTCGTTCAACAATCGTCCCAACGTCTCGCCAATGCTTATGTATTGATGAAAACATAACATACGAAGGTGCCGTGAATAAAGATAGAGTGATTGAGAATATTATGCCTAGAAAAATATAACAGTCGAATGTCTCTTCTGGCAACAAGATAATATACTCGACTGTTCAGTGGGAGAAACTCACACTATAGGCTTAGAAACCCTCTAGAAACTAACATCAACTGAAAAATCTTTATAGAAATCGACAGGCTCTACTTAGGAGGAGACAAATGAGGTGGAGAGACAGCTCTAGAATGTAATATAGTCCCTCTCAGACAGTACTTAATAAACAACAGCAGAAAAAGAATGAATACATTAACTTAGTGCTTAGACGAGAAGAGAATAATATGTACGTGTCGGCGACGGGATCCCCGTAAGTACTCCGTTCGTGATGAAGTAATATACAGCCCGAAAATAGCTGGACTTAACTACGTCAAAGACGTAACGGCCGACGAGTTACCTATTTCGTTATTGCCCACAAGGGGCTAAACATAGAGGGAACAAACAAGAACAGACGAACGGATTAAGTCGATTACATCGACCCCAGTGCGTAACTGGTACTTAATTTATCGACCCCGAAAGGATGAAAGGTAAAGTCGACCTCGGCGGAATTTGAACTCAGAACGTAACGGCAGACGAAATACCGCTAAGCATTTCGCCCGGCGTGCTAAAGGTTCTGCCAGCTCAGCGCCATAGTAGTAGTAGTAGTAGTAGTAGTAGTAGTAGTAGTAGTAGTAGTAGTAGTAGTAGTAGTAGTAATAATAATAACAATAATAGCAATAATAATAATAATAATCATATATTCTGCGCCAAAATGTGCACCCCTGGATTCTAAAATCTGCAGATGTTTATAACTATTTAATAATGATAAAACTTGCAAGTTTTGAGTGCGGAGCATAGTCAATGACAGAGTTCAACTGGTACTTATCTTATTTACTTTCAAAGGATAAAAGAAGAAAGTCGATTTCGACGGAAATTGAACTCAAAATACGAAGACGGACAATATACCTATTTCGTTATTGCCCACAAGGGGCTAAACATAGAGGGAACAAACAAGAACAGACGAACGGATTAAGTCCGGCGTGCTAACGATTCTTATTTCTTTATTGGCCACAAGGGACTAAACATAGAGGACAGACAAAGGGATTAAGTCGATTACATCTACCCCAGTGCATAACTGATACATAATTTATCCACCCCGAAAGGATGAAAGGCAAAGTCGACCTCGGCGGAATTTGAACTCAGAACGTGACGGCAGACGAAATAATGCTAAGCATTTCGCCCGACGTGCTAACGTACCTGCCAGCCTGCAGCCTTAATTGTGCTACTACTACTACTACTACTACTACTACTATTACTACTATAAATACAAATAATAATAATTACAACAATAATGATTATAATGATATTAATGATAGTAATGATGATAATAATAATCATGGTATTAATAATAATTATTATTATAATCATTAGTTATATTATCCTTATCATTATTATTATCATCATTAGTTATATTATCCTTATCATTATTATTATTATTATTATTATTATTATTATTATTATTATTATTATTATCATTAGTTATATTATCCGTATCATTATAATAATAATAATAATAATAATAATAATAATAATAATTATTATTATTATTATTATTATTATTATTATTATATTATTATTATTATTATTACACTTGCAACAATAACATCAACGCTAAATAGAATTCTTTTCCTTTTAAGTATTATAGAATTTCAAAAGATTTCTGTGTGTCTTTCACTGAACCAACAGGTGCACCCCTTAAGTTATATCAGTGCTTGAATTATTTACGTTGTCTTCTTTAGAGTATAAAATGGAGGGTGAGTAACATCTAACATCTTTTGTTGTAATGTTTGTTTCGAATTTTATTGTGTTTTATTTTGCGTTGATCTTATTTGTGTTGGAAGGTTTCATACTAAAGGAAAGACATTGTTTAAAATAGGATGCGTGGGTTGACTTATTTAGTTAAACAATTCCTGTGTAAAAATGGTTATCAACGTGTTTTGGCTAACCTTCTTAACGCTTTTGTATAATGTTCAGTAAGTTCTAATCAAAATATGGTCGGTTCTGTTGCTTCTACTGGATTGGAGTCTTTGCTTGATCACCGAAATATATCTTCGTTGTGTCATTTCTGTACTTATTTCCATGGTACTTGCTCTGCTTCAGTTTGCTTCAGTCCTCTCCGTCAAGAATATAAATTATTGTTGTTTTTGTTTTTTATTTGTATCAGCCAACGACCTGCAGCTATGTTGGAGCACTGCTTTGAATTGTTTAGTAGAGCAAAGAAACCCCAATACTTATTTTATTAGTTTCTTTTGCAGAACCGCTACGTTAGGGCGACGAAAATAAAGCAACGACAAATGCGTGTATGTATATGTGTGTGTGTGTGTATGTATGTATATGCGTGTGTATGTGTGTGTATATATATATATATTAATATTTCTAAGTCTCTCTCTAAAGCAGACTACGGCAGCGGTACTGGATATTAATAGTTATCGCCAAGAGAACATGGCATTCCCCAAAAGGTTATAATGGACACAAGTTCGTATGTCACATAGATAGCTAGAGGCGATGGCCTCTTGGAGCTAATCAACGGCAGCATTCGTCCTATTTTGGGGACTGCCATGTTGGCTTGGCGATAACTATTAATATATATTTTTTTATATTAGCAATAATAAATCTCTGAGCGAGGTATAAACAGTAGTATATTTGCCACTTAAATGTGTCTAAGCCTTAAGAGTGGATGCTACTGATAGGGTACAGAAAGTGTGTCAATAGCCAGCTGGAGGAGGTGTCTTCCTGGGTCTACAAGCTACAGTAGCATCCACCCTTATGGGTTAGCCACATTTAAGTGGTAAATATACTTCGCTATATATATAGAGAAATATATATATATATATATATATAACTGGCGTCCACGCAGTTTTAGTTTATCAAATTCACTCCCAAGGCTTGGCCGAAGTGGAGCTACTGTAGGCGTGACTTACCTAGAGTAGCGCGCGCTGCGGGACTGAATCCGAGAACATTAGTCTGCACAGTATGTAATTTCAACTATACAACCGTACTTGTTCAAACCTAAGCCGCTTATCGGTAGCATCCGAATTTCTTTTCTATTTGTGATTTTCATTATATTTCTATTCTGTATTTTATGTATGTTTACGAAATTCAGAGTTATATTTTGCTTTATTTGTTGTAATCAATTGTAGCTCGTAAAAAGACGGACACTAAGCTTAGTAGTTCATATTTTATATAAATCACGTTAGAAGGAGATTATTTGCACAGCCATGAAATTTTACCTAGTGATAATGATTTTTTTCTTACTGTTTATTATAAACATTGAATGCTTACAGAATATGGAGAACAAGGTATGAGATAAAAGTTAGTAAGCTGACCGTGTGGATATCTGTCATAAAAGTGCGAGTGAATATTTTGTGAAACTGTGGGTAAATGACATCGATGAGATTGTGGTGGTAAATTCAAATCAGTCGCAGATTTTAATGCCTTGCATATTTACAAGATTGTTTGATAGCCAATGTTCATTTGTTTCAGTAGAATGCACTCAGTGGTATTTCGCTAATGCACTCAGTGGTATTTCGCTAATACACTGCAGAGGAAATGTTTCTGAAAGTATTTCACAGACAAAGATGGAAGTTAAGTTTGAGTGCAGGGTATTTTTGTTGACATGTGCTGTTTGTGTTTCCACTCAATCGAATTAATATGATGTTGATATGATTATATAATGATTATGGTCACTTCAAGTCTTCATTGATGCACTAGGGTTTATAGTTTTATGTTTGGTATAGCATCGCGATGAGGTTTTAGCTGAAAGTCGTCGACCCATATTTAGCCTGAAAAAGGTGTGGTGTAAATAATATCAGGTTTCCTATGTTTCGCAAATTGTTCCTTTGTTATATTTGCAGTAGCTTTCGTCACTTTACGTTTATACTTGTTGTAATCTCTAATTTAGTATTCTGTTTATCGGGATATCTGTTCTTATGTTATGCTTACACTGAAATCAAAACGTTCCGCTTGGAAATAATAAAAAAAAACAAGAAAATGAAAATACCTACTTTCGCAATTATAGGGAAAATGTTTCCCAAGATAAAAAGGAAACGTTGCTTTCCAGGACGAAAATACACATTTTTCTCATCATCATTTTTTTAACAAAGAATTTAGAAATACCGAATATATTCCTAAAATGTTTAATACCCAAGTAAAAATTTTAATAATATTATCACTCTATTTCACTTGCATTCAAATTTATCATACTTTAGAATTTAGAAGTTATAACTTATAAACAGATTTAATATACTTCTTCAGCTCCTCATCAGAAAAAGCCTGCTGTTACATAAATTTGTGTCAAATGTGTGAAATTGCGTATCATGACAAGCAACATCTACGTTCCTTCATATTGCAAAACTCAAATTCATTTCAACGTGCTGTCGTCATACTCAATGCTTGTTTTGCATTCTTCTACATTCTACCATATTTTTAATACGCATTTTACTATATTTACTGAATAACTTCAGTTCTTCAAATTTCGGTTTTCTGTAAACATTTTCATTATTTTCCTAAGGAAAACCATTTGACATTCAGTTTTTACTTTCTGCAAACGTGTGAGTACAAATTTTATACTTGATTCACATTTAAGCAAGCATTCACAAACAAAAGTGTTATCCTGTTTGATTTTTCATTTCCTGAACGAAAACAGAATGTGTTTATATTTATTTATTTGGTTTAGGCGATGGATAAATGAATCGAATGTGCAAATAAATGCTGATATCCGCCTCATTTATTGCAATTGAGCAGTTCATGGCAAATATTCAAAACTATCATTAAATATACGTAAAATTTTGCACTACAAATTTTCTAACTCTACGTTAATGATTTTGATTTCTTCGCTTGTTTGTACTACGTATGACATTCTCACTTCGATTTTTTAAATAAACCAATTTGATACATCAGCAGAAGCAATGAAACGATAAACGCAAATGTGAAACAACAAAAAGCAATAAGAAAATATAGCTAAATGCAAAGCAAAGATATTTTTGTTGATTCTTTTCATTACTCTTTTTTCTTTTGTTTTAAAGCTTATAACATAGAAACGGTAACAAACATGAGTGATATTCGCGCCTTCTGTTCAACGCCGTGAACAGTATTTGACAAACCTACTTAAAGTAGTAACGCATAAGATGTCATTATATCACGTGTATTATCTTAAGAGACTAGAAAACTTGGAAACGTAACAAAGTCTAATTGAAACATTGCATTGTTATATTAAATGGTAATTTGTGTTCCAAACAGTATTTTAATGGAAAACATACCTGAAATTCTTTGTTATTTTCACAGTAAATTGCAACAAATCCAGCATTTTCCAACTGAAATATGGTAACGTAAGTGCTGAGCGTATGCTAGAGATTAAATTTATTCAAGGAATGCATAATCTACTTGCAGTTTTTATTTTTGTTCAGCCCTAGTTAGTATGGATCCTGAGTTTGCTTTTCTTTTCCTTCCGAATCTTTCACATCTTAAATCATTTCCTGAATATTAATCCGTCTATGATACCATTTCGGTATTTCTTTCTACATTTTCCAATAGTACGTGAATTCCATGGCACAATGTTATATTTGTTTCGGAAACCTAATACTTATTCTCCAAACACTGGTTATTTGAAAGTGCATTATTCAGAATGTGTTGTTTGCTTCAATCGTTTCCATGATTTATAATCTTCCGTTCATAATCTATCTTTCAAGATTTTCTCTTCTAAAATATTACTATCAGATACACGATGCTTACACTGTATTGTTCATTAAAGATACACCTTTTCTCATTTTAACTAAGGTCAATCGATGGATTTGCAGAAACAGTGATTTACAGTATTACAATTGAAACCATGTTCTCTCGTTTCTGACATGGTCACTGAGGAAATTACGCTACGGCCATATTGGCAATTATTTCCGGAAAAAATGCTTAAATATTTGTAGCTTGGGAGGAGTTTCATTGATTTCTTTTTATTGATTTCGTTTTTATTATGGTCACTTCTCTTTTCTTTATTGTTTCTGATAGATTTTTTTCTCGTTGTTTATTCGGCTTCTCCTATTATAATATGTGAATGCATTCCCTTTATTGTTATGTGTGCGGTCGATACTATATGTTTGCAACATCTAGGGAGCCTGCATGGTCAAACATACTCGTTTTGTGCTATTGTTCTGTTTTCACTGTCTATTTACTTTTGTGATGTTTTGGCCTTTTCATGTATTGTCAGTTCTGTGGGGGTTATTTCTAGCGTTGTTACGGTTCGTGGATTTTGTGTGCGCTAATCATTACATTCTGGGAGTTTATCTCTTTTTATTTGGTAAGTGTTTGTTACTTTTTGTCTTTATAGTGATTATACTTCCTATCAGTTGGTCTATTTCTCCTTCCCATGAGATATTATGAAATGTGCTAACATTCGCTAATATAGCAGTATTTAATTTTTGCTTGTTTGTTTTCACTTTTTCTTCTTCAGCATTTACATGTTTCTGTGATAGGGGCAAGCGTAGGACTTCGAGATGTGCGTGACACACTTTTAATATTTTTGTTTATTTACTTATTATCAGTCTTTTATTGTTTGTTTTCATTTTGCTAACCATGCATTACAAGCGTGATATTTTAATGGCAATCAAGAATTGGAGAGGAAACCATGCACAAAGTTCAGGTTACGTGTGCTTCGTAGCATTTCCCCAATAAACGGAGACCATGCAGTTCCACATAATTCTTGATCTGGCAGGCAAATATTTCGCTTTATTGATGTTTGTAATTTTCTTTATGGATGAGGTATTTTATAGCATTCACTTATATTTTCTTTTTAATGTGCGTTTGTTTCACTTACTTTATGTAACCCCTTCTTACACGATTGTTGTGAATGTTTGCTGTTAATTGTTGATTATAAACAGTATTTTTATGAATAGTCACAAAGTACGCGATAGTATCTCTTTCTGCTTGGTGTGTTAAATTTGCTCTGGGAGTCGATGTATACGTAGATATTTACCCTTCTTGTGGTCACAATGGTTAACCATTTTATTTTAAAGTTCATTCATGAATTATTATACATTATTCTCTTCCTTCTTCCTAATATTCTTTATTTTCCCCAAATTTTCCCATCCCTTTCCTCTCCCTACTCCTCTGCTTTATTTGATCCAGTCCCCTTTAGAGTCTGGATTCCTGCAATGAACAGCGGCATCTGTTCAGTGGTCGTTCTTAACAACTGCTGATCGGAACCGTCTCTTACCTTTTCGACCCATTTCTTTATAGCAGATATTAGAACCGATTGAAGCTAATATTTCTGAAGGCGAATTTCGGTGACTGGATTGTTTAAAGAAGGCTTTGGACAGAAAACGACCTACTTTTAATAAAGTGGAAAATCTCGACCCCAGACATCAAGAATCATTAAAACTATTCTTGATCCATTCAGAGGCAGGGTAATAGATACATGCTCCATAATTTCCAGATCTAGCTCATCACAATTCTTCTTTATTTCTTTCTAAAACCATTTAAACGGAAAAATTATGATCAGCCAAAATTAGGATCAGCCAAAATTATGATCAGCCAAAATTATGATCTGCCAAAAGATACAGAAAATGAAGTGAATATAATATAAAGGTGAACGACTATATTAAAAATGTTCGGAAACAGTTGTCGTCTGAAGACATTTCGCTTGAGAAATAGCTCATGGAGGAAATCTTCTTCACCATTAATATGTGTAAATCACATTAAGCTATGAATGGCATCATCGGATCATAGGATGCATGCCTTTCTCAGCCATTTCACGTCGTTAGCTACATGATTCCTGAGCTACGAAAACCAAAGCTCCATTCTCCATAGACCTATAAGAACAATAGTTCCTATTTATAAGAACAACAAACGTTGCTTGTGTACGCAAATGTTGCTTGACGTACGTCAAGCAGGAATTACATGACTGGAGTCAACGAAGCAATGTGTAATTCTAGTTACTAAATTATACAAGTAATTTTTCAAACGTGGCGTTCAATAATTTATAAATGGATGGTGCGAAGTGATAGAAAATATAGAAATTATCTTAATGATCAAATTTGCAATACTAAATATCATGGTTGTATATGAAGATATAACATGGTTTTATTTCAGCAGTCTTATGCATACATGCTGTATTTTACTGCAGCTCCGTATACGATGGAGACTGGCAGTATTTTTCTCACATATTCTGCCTTGATTATACTTAGGGAAATCTGCATAATATATGTGCTGTGCTTAGTAGTAATGTGTGTTTCGTTTTGTTGTCCGTATGCTCCAGTCATCGCCATTTCATTATATATCTCTGTGTATATTTTTTACCCTATTCCCAAAGCACGTATTAATCTTGATATTAAATCAGTTTCCAGTTCAGAAAATTTTGATATTACTTTATACCAGATATTTATATTTGTGTACTTTCTTTGTTTGGTTCAGATATACGTGTTTTTTCTACTGGAATTAATGCATCGATTAGGTGACTTTGTTTCTAATGATCTTTTGAAGTAATGTCGGACGATCTCTGTTAATCTTCCTGTCTGTCTAAAGCGGCATATCCCAGAGCATAACTACTTTGACATTCTTTACGATAAACTTCTGGCGTGTATTTGAACCATATTTATTCTGAGCTTGTTCCATAATGCTGCCATAACTTCTATTGAATTATACATCCAGCTCTGTCATGTCTATTTATATACCGGATTTTGGCTAAGCTTCTGCAGCCAGAGACACTTTTATTGATTGCTTTTCTGAGGTTCCAGTTATTCTATATTGGCCTTTTATACGCCGCTTCAGTAAATATCTTTAGAAGTCTCTTATGCCGATGTTTTGTTCTTGTGCAGCGACAAAATATCCTTTAGTCATTGGCTTGATTCCTGGGTTTCTGACCCACAGAAAATATCTATTCATTTTATTCTGTCCAGTACGGTTATGCTATTGATACTTTTTCATTTACAGGTTTCATTGTGAAATTCTTTACCATGCTAATGCGTTGCATCTTTTTTAGACAAATCGTGGCTGGTTGACAAATGTATTCTCGCTTTACACATTATATAGAGAGAAAGACTAAGAGAGAAAAAGAGAGATAAATAGTGAGTTGCCATAAGGGGAACAGGATGATTGCACATAACAGAGTTAGTGAATGAGATAGAGTGAGAGAGACGGGGAGAATCAATTATGATTCTTTGTTGATTGTTATGACTTTCTGAAAAATAGACGTTTGTGAAAAAACTTTCTTGGGATAGATTATATGTATTACATGTATACGAAGGAGAAAAGTGCTTCTTCAATTTTATTGTAAAATAATAGTTTTACAGTACAGAAATTGATAGACGTTAAAATATGATTATTTTATGCATGACATAATTCGTGAGATCATACATTGAACATCCGCAGGATGTGAGCTTTGATCGCAAAACATCAAAATAAATTCTGCAAAATATTATGTACCCCGGCTTCAACGTTTCTGCCAATCAACAACGTTAGGGTTAAATAATAATGCTTTCTGATTTACAAACAATCCAATAATTTTAAGGTGAGGAACTTACCGATAGCATCAATTCCGTCAGATGACGGGTGCTCAAATTTACCGATCCCGAAATACAACGCTGAACACCCATGGGATTAAAACTTATACAGAATCGGTGCAAATCTCGCAAAGCATACATCCGACGGTCGAATGCTTCCCTTCTGTTTCTGTTAAACGTTTTCATCTTTATCTTATATTATATCTTGGTAATTAATTCACATATATTACTAAGAAGCCATGCTGTCTATTTGTTTCATCTCTAATTGTAGACGTAGCAATTAGATTATTAGCAATGACGTTGGCATTCTCATCTATCAGATGTACGGAGGCAAAATATTTTAAAACAAAATATTTTTAATAGTGTGTCAACGCACTCCGTTATTCCTCTTCTTTCACCTAACATGTCGATATCTTCTGTTGCCAGCATATGATGAATGTCAATAACATAAAACATTTAAACTAAACTAATCAATCATTCCATATTATCAGAAAGATGTTAACCCAACACGGTAAAGTGTATAGAACGAAATATATCTACATAAAAAAAATTGAATTGAAGGACACAGAATGCGTTGTATTAATCAAACCATGTTATGCGGAAAATTCTACTTGCCAACAGTGTCCATTTTATTGGTCAGTAATAGAAATTCAGGCCACAGTAGTGAGCCTAAAAGAATTGTACGAAATCACAGAGGAGAGGAGATCATTTTCCCAGAAGACGTCAGACTAAGAAATATTCACAAAAAACCAAGGGAGATATGAGAATTTGAAAGAACTTTTCGGAAGCAGTATAGACCCGTTAGGGGTAGAAATTGAATTCGGCGAATTACTACTGGTCATGAAGTTTCAAAATTTGAGACACTTAATGAACTGTTAAAAAGAGTAAAGTATAATTTTTGAAAAGAAAGAGAAAAATAGACTTTCATAATTAAAAAAAATACGGTGCTAAAAAAAAAATAGTGTGTAAGAACGATTTGTTAATTTGTATAATTTATCTGTTAAATAATACTGCTTGAAAGTGGGGCTCCATGCAACCATTTCATCATCATTAATTTTATTATTCTTATTACATCTTTCATTTTCCATTCGTTTTATGTTTTTGTCCCCACTGTGGTGTTCTGTCTGTCCTTGTGCTGTCTGTTATGGCCTTGGTGCCAAATAAAGAATTACAGTAATAGAAATTCATATCCATATATGAACCGGAGTTATATCTTATTTTCGATTGGATTGTTATATTTTTTCGGGGTGGCTATATGTTTCCTGGGATAATAATGTTAATGACCAATAGGATACATGTCACTAATCATCTGGAGATTTATTTTTTTATATCATTCTTCACTCCTTTAAATTTGTTTTTATTCAATTACAGGGTGACGGATGTCATGTTCCCATCGACACTTTGTGTAAAATATTAAACAGTTTATCGGGTAATTTCTTGGAATCGACTGTCGTTGCTAGTTTTATTTCTAGCCTTAGACGTAAACTCAATCAAATTCTTCAATATGTGTTCATCCCTACTATGGAATTGTACATTCCGAATTCCTTTATGTAATGGGTAATACTTTAAGCCATATGAGTAACGACTTTTACATAAAATAACTTAAGTAGGCCTCGCTTTTCCGATTATATAAACAGCGCAACAATTCGTGTATCGAAATCTATTTCCACACGTTACCCTTTCAAATTTTGAGTTATTAATCCATCGTCTCCTTTATGTTATTGTTAGGTGATATTACCAACATTCGTACAATCTTGAAATTACTATGTGTTTATTTTTTCCAGCTTCATTCATGAAAATTTCGCTGTTACTTTTGGCATAGAACAACATCATACAGCTTTCGTTATTGGCTTTTGTGACCTGTGATATGATGCATTGACAACAAATTAGATAATGATTTAGAATATCCATGTTATTTCTTACTTGAATGAAAACGATTGGTGTTTCAAAATCTATACCTACAAGCACCGACTTTGAGTTTCGATGATATCATGTCAAGGTTTCCTTTGTCAACTGGGTGTGTCTTGATGCTGTCAGTCATTATTACCCACATTTGTAAAACTTGATGTCACTGCACTTGTATACATTTGTTAGTTTCTTTCATGGAGATATCGTTGCTATTTCTAGCATGTAACATCATCACAGAACGCACGTTATGGCTTTTATGTACCGCTTGTATAACTTTGGTAGATGATGCATTGATCACATATCAGATAATAGTTTAGAATATTCAGGTTATTCTTGTTTTTGTTACCTCTTTATATGAACTAACTGTTTTTGATCCCGAATACGCTGTTTCAGATGTTTCCATCGTTTTTTACTTCCACATTTAAAAGTTCTACTTCCTTTGCTGTTGGCACTGTATTGGTTTCGATTTTGTTTTTATCTTGTTCTTAACAAAAATTGTTTTTGGTTAGTGGCCAATTATTTGTTTTGTTCATCGAAGTATTACTAATATAATAAATATATATATTCTTCGCAATTTAACTGCAGTCTCTTATTTTAGACATTGTTTGATTTCAGGTATTTCCATTGATGTTATTTTGCAGTAGTTGCCTGTCTTTTCATGTGTCATTTGTATTTTTTGTTGATCTCAATAATGATTGAGTGACATTTCCTTTTAATGTCCACATTTATGTTGGTTTTCTACGTTGCTCGAGTTTAAATCTTATTACAAAAGAAATATTGCAGACTAACACAATTTCCCTTCTGACTACACCGTGTGTTCTATATAATAGCTGATTTATTTCTGTACAATTGACATTCACAGCCTTCACACTATGTACACGATAGGACGTCTAGCGCTTCTTTATTATTATTGCAATATTTGTCATTAAGTATTAACTTTGGCGATGTCTTTTCTTGGTCCATAGGAATTTATATAGATTTTATTTCTTCAATTATTTTAGTTATTGTCATGTTCAATATTTTCAGCTTGAGACCTTTCTGACCTCACACTTTTCTCATATTCAGCTGTCTTCATATATTAGTTCGTGTAATTCTGTTTTACCGTTTGTTAGTTGATAATCTCCGTCTCTGATTGAATTTCATTTTTAACTGTATATTCGACTTTATTCTTTGCACGTCATTTATTTTCTTAATAGATATCATTAATACAATATATCAGTTTCACGATTTGTTCTATAGCATATGATTGTGTTAGATTTCTTTCGTCTGTTTTTTTCCCACTCTCATCGTGTACACCATTTCTATTTTCTAAATATCTTTTTTACGTTTTAGAATGTATCTTGTCAGATGAGATCTACTAGGATCAAATGTTACTGTGAGATCTAAACTACTTTCTTCCCGAATATAAAAATGACGTGTACACGGATGAGTAGAATACCACGTACCATACAAACGTATATATCTTACATCTAATTAACCTTTTACTGCTATATATGCCGGTGTGTTTAAGCAAATGCTGATCGTCGAGTAAATGATGATTCAAATTTTTGTGTGGCCCAGATATATTTCTTTCTGGAAATATGGGATTTACAAGCTGTATTCCCCAGGTATTTTGTAGAAAATCCTGTTTTAACAGAATGTCTTCATTGATATTGCTTCTTATATTTTGGTGTTGATTTAACTTTCGCTCTCTTACATCGCTTACACTTCTGTGTTGTACACGACTATTAAGCAATGTGCTTTCAGCGAAAAATCATTAAAATGCATCTTAAACCATTTTATAATTATGAAAAGAAAACGATCGCTTCCTTGCTTCAGGTTTTCTTTATTTTGACAGTGTAGCCGTGGTATAACAATATAATTGTATATGTAGCCTGAATCGGACAAATCCTCTTAACGCATAAATCCTCTACTACTACTACTACTACTACTACTACTACTACTACTACTACTACTACTACTTATTGTTGTTGTTGTTCTCGACAAAATCATCGTCGTCCCTGCTTCCCCCTTTTTTTTATTCTGACAAGAATTACTTTCGCCCGAACCCAAGATTTCGATTTTAATTGCATTGTTATTGAATGGCAGTTATTTCTTTGGGGGAATTATGTTTCTTTTAAAATGGTGTCCCTTAGAATATTTTTTCAACATTGTGAGAATAGCTTAATCTTGTTTTTCTAAACACATTCTTTTTCAATGCGTCATAGATTATCGCAAAAGAGCGCGTACAATAACACACACACACACACACACACACACACACACACACACACATACACATACACACACACAGAGACACACACACACACGCATACACACACACTCACGCACGCACACACACACACACACACACACACACACACACACATATATATATATTAAAATTACTTGCTCCCAACACTAACTATCAAAAACAAGTAAACTCGGTTTTACAAAAATAAAAAGAAAATATGGTTAATTAATAATTTCAAATGCACCAACACGCAGGGATTGATAAATGAGACAACTATTCTATGGAGACTGTTATCATTGAAACTCAAAATGAAAGCGATAGTATTAATAGTAACATTATCATCTTCAAGAAGAACAATAACAGTAACAATAGGAATTAAATTCGCTCGCACGTCAAGTTAATTTTGAGAAGAAAGATATTTCTGGTTTGGACCATCATGATAGATGTTCGGAAAAACTGAACCTGAGTGAATTGATGAACAAGTAAATAATCTGGCCGGACCATGCTTGGTTGTCTTTTTCTTTTTTCTTTTTTAATGAAAACATACAATAAGTAGATGTGTTACGAGGGCATAAAATGCAGGGCTCCGAGTTTTCATTTGCTCTGCTAAATGCAGGTAGGCACGTTTTTTGTTGACGTATTCAAAAATAAATATTTGATATTTAACACTTTTAATGCTAGGGATCTATCGACCTGATGTTTTGAACAAGATACAACGAGAAAATATGTAAGATTTACAGGCATTCATTCCTGCCTCAATACTACAATCTACGACAAGAGAGGAGACAAGTGTAGCAGTTATAAAGTTGAAGCTTAGTTTGTTATTACCTCTGTTGTAGTGAGTGTGTGTGTGTGTGTGTATTTGTGTGTACGGGCATGTGTGTGAACTGTACTAGATGTGTCATAAAATTGTGACAGGTGGATTAGCATAACACATACGTAAACCATGGCGAACACGTGGAATAGATATGCACCACCCCTTATACGTTATTGATCAGGTAATACCAAAAGTTTCGACGAGCCGATTAAATCATTCCTATTGCCTTGTAAATACTTATTTTATTGACTCTGAAAAGGAAGAAAGCACAATCAATCTCGCATACTGACTGATATAATCGACTTACAACGCGCGCCCTAAAATTGCTGGTAATAAGCCAAAGCTTGAGACCATTATGAAAAAACCTGATACAAGAATATATTGCGACAACTGATATGCCCCAAGCAATCCATATTTTCGAATTTATAGATAATATTAAGAGAAAGCAACTGTATGTGAACGAAACAAAGTATCAACCATCTTAGTTTTCAACTCCGGGGTTTCGTACACGTTGCGAAAGAGAACAATAATATATAGTTGTTCCTTGAGTAGACCTGAAATTTTGCTGACTAGACGACTCCTTCAACTTGCTGGGTTTCACGAGAAAACTCATTGAAATAAAACTAGGATTCCAGTAGTATAAGTATTGGGCATTAGCGATCGGAGTTGCCACTCTACGAGTATCCTCCACCATTTCTTTGCATCTGCTTACGTATAATTTGTAAATATTTATGTTACAAGAAACAAATCATTGCTTTCTTGTAACATAACCAGTGGTATTAGAAAATTCTGCTAAAAATAACCATTGATTCCGTTTCACATCAGCAAATTATCATCTTATAATTATACACATTTCAAGAAATCAAAAAGGTAGGATGTACTATTGTGAAGACTTCAAACATAAGTGTACTAGAGTTCCGCTTAATAAGAACAGGCTTCTCATTAAAAATAAACGAAACTTTGTTAGAGCTGTGTTGAACGCGATTCATGAATGACAACGTACATTATCAAAAGAAGAAAACACATATATACGTTACAAGAGAAATAGAGAATATTATAAATGCAATGAAAGCAAAAGGAACGTCCAAAACATTTTGGCCAGCTCAGTTGTTCTGAGCAACGTGAAATAAAGTGCCTTCCAGAAATAGAAATAGAACTCACGGCCTCATGTATGTGGGCCGATTACCCTAGACACTAAGACATGGTCCTTCATGCATACATATATATATATATATACATAATTGTTAGAGGACAACAAACAAACAGGTAAGGCAAACATCTCAAGTCGTATACAAAATTATTATTGTAAAAAGTTCAAAGTCTTACATCTGTTTCTGGGATATCCCCGAGAATGGGATATTCCGTCAACGGAGAAAAATAGGGAAAAATTACCTTGCGTAATTAATGCTTTAAATCACCTGTGAACTAAACCCCTACTTTGTGTGTATATATATATATATATATATATATATATATATATATATATATATTTAGTTTACTCTTCCCTGATGGTAAGATCAACAAAAAAGTACTCCAGCTGGTGTGAGCTAAATATTATTTAATAAACACAATGCAGGTTGTTATGTGCTACTATGGATAGA